>NW_020704132.1:0-23189 GCF_002925995.2 Terrapene triunguis | reverse complement strand
TTTTTTTTTTTTTTTTTTTTTCTTTTTTGGTCTCTGCTGCTGCCTGATTTTGTACTTCCGGTTCCAAATGTGGTATGTAGTTGACTGGTCAGTACATAACTCTGGTGTTCGTAACTCCGAGGTTCACTTGTACTTGGTGGATATATGCAGTGAGGTCAGCAATGGTGATCATTGGCAAATCTAGTGGGATTTTGGAGTAATACCGAGGGTGGAATCCATAATTTGCAAAGAAAGTGGTCTGCTGAGTTTGCAGTGTGTATGGAGTTGTTGAATGCAAATTCTATGTGGGAAATGAGTGCTAGTT
Source organism: Terrapene triunguis (assembly GCF_002925995.2). Classification (NCBI taxonomy): domain Eukaryota; kingdom Metazoa; phylum Chordata; order Testudines; family Emydidae; genus Terrapene; species Terrapene triunguis. Next base: position 22,885 of record NW_020704132.1, on the reverse strand, counting down.
AATCATCCTGGTGGTAGTTTAGAAAGCAGAGTAGGTATTGCTCCAGGACCTCACTGACTCTCTTTGCCTGACCATTGGTACCAGGGTGATAGGCCGTCAGTTCAAGGTTTGCTGCCCAGAAGGCAGAGAAATTCCTGCCAAAAGTGGGAAATGAACCGGAACTCCTGGTTGGATACAACACTTGTCTTTCACCTTCATGGGTTGCCCACATTGTGTTGGAACAGACAGGCTGTTTCCTGGGCAGTGGGGAGGTCATGACAGAATATAAAATGTGCCATCTTCATCAGGTGATTGACTACCCCTGGAATTGTGTTGTACCCGTGGGAGGGTGGTAGCTCCACAGTGAAGGCCCAAGGCTCAACATGATGGCCCAAGGCTGAGGTGTTTAATAATCTCCATTTAAATAGTCCAAGCTCTCTTGTTTGAAGATTTAGCCTGACAAAATTGTTTCCTTAAAAAATAAATACTCTGTTGTCCCAATATTTAATCAATATAGTTTCTTCCCTAACAATGTCGTTGAGAAAAAATAAAATGATGAAGTTATGCTGTGACACTTATACCTCAGGCTAAGTAATCTAATAGTAAAACTTTGAAAACTTCTACCTGTGTAAGATTTACTACTACTAATGTTTCATGATAAACAAAAATTCAGTATCATATTCAAACTGTAATAATTTTTTTAAATGAAGAAATATCTATAAAACATCTAAACAATTCCACATAGCTAGAAATTTAAATATATAATGTTAGCAGATAATCTCTATCATTAATAGATGCCAAGAGCAGCCAAGATTGTTTTAAAAAATCATTCAAACTGCAACTGAATAGTTATTCTATAATTCATCCACAAAGATGGTGTAATCATCATTCTTCTTTTTTATTACTTCAGTGCTTTATATACAACACTTTGGCATCATATTCAAAACAATGTCAGTAAGCATATTTAAATTCTCATTCTACACCTTGTGTTTTAGGGCTGGATTTTCAATTACCCTAAAACCCTTTACAAGGGTGTGTTAGTATAAATTAAAATCAGTTCCTTGGTGTGTAACACTAGCAGGAGTACAAGTATTACAACTAAACAAGAGTACCAGGTGAGAAGCTGAACATGCCAGCCCCTTTCAAATGCCAGGAGCTGGGGAAAAGTAACAGACAAAGGAATTTGAGGAGAAATTTTGTCTCTACATAGACACAACTTACTGTATTTATGTATGCTGAGAGGAGAACTCCCATGTGTAATATTGAATTGGGCTTTTGTAAACAGGAGTTTAAGGGGAAGAGAATTTATTTGTCTGCTATATTTAGCCTTGGCCTAAGCAACTGTAACTTTAGTAAAAGACACATGCTACAGATGGAATGTTTTGTGTTTGTGCTACTTTGTTTTGCATGTTTTTTTAAATTACTTGAAACAGTTGGGAGGTAAACATGATGTGAGTAAACTGCACCTAAAAGTGAAAGGAAAATGGCTTTTCATAAGGCCATTTTTTAACAGGGAATACAATTCAGTGTGTGTGTGTGAAATATACTACAGTCATAATGAAATCCAGGAAACATTAGTGCATTCACCTTTGAAAACATTAGTGCATTTATCTTTGAAAAAAGAAAGTAGTCTCTAGACACTTTAGTTTAAAATCAATGTCTCTCGAAAGAGTCTATTATGAGCTTAATTCTGATTTTTTTATTGGTATTTAAAGAAATACCTATCTGCTTAAATGCATTCTGAAATCTCTTCATGTTTCTGTCTTTTGAATCAAAGGTTTCATAAGTACTGTACAGGAGATTCCAAACCAGAATCCGAGGAAAACCTACATCTTGAAACATGTTTCTATGAACAGGTGGCTTCCCCTACCCTGTTCCAAATATTGTACACACCAACTGCAGTTGGTCTAAATTTACCTCCTTGAGATCATCTTTACTAAAACAAAACAAAACAAAAAATTCCAACAAATAACAATAACAACAAAGTGCTACCACCCTCAAATTAAAACACTCCAGGCTCAATCCTACTTCCCATGAACTCTCTGCTCCTTTCCATGGCATTCACACCGAAAGACAAATATAACACTTTTTTCTGATCACTGAAAGTGTCAGTCACTTTTTAATATTAAAATATTTTGAGCCATACTCAAAATTAAAAATACATAATAAGCATTCCCTTAATTTTATTGTCCAAGAATTTGATATTACTTATTATTTTGTATTACAGTTAATTATATGAATGTGTTAGAGTTACATTTTGTTTGCTACACACTTTTGTTAGGTGATACTTGTAGTGTGGTGGTTATCCAAAAGTAAAAATTAAGTTCTAGATCACCATTGTAAATTTTGTAATAATGGTAATTCTCCAAGATTAATTCCTATTTCCTTAGTGTGAAAGTATTGCATGATTGGTCTCAGAAAATGAAAGGTGAAAAGTGGAAAATACAAGGAAAGTGATTTCAGTGAGAAGAATAGCATTACTTTGAGACAAAATACATGTAATGTATTATGGTCTTGCAGTTAACCTTAACTGAGGTTGTGTCAGATTTTTCTGTTTTACAGGGTCTGTACCGCAGTTTGTCACTTTTATTCAGAACATTTATTAACATTCCATGAGAAATTTAAATGAAATTTCATCCACTAAGTAATATGTGTGTGCAATAATCTCCAATATGTTTTTTGTGTTGTATATGTTGTTTTTTAATGAAAATTTAGAGAAACCAGAGCCCCAGAAAAGCCTTATGTTGCCCTGCACCATGCACATTTGTTGCCAAACTGATGCAGCCCAAGCCTTAGCATTGTGACATCAGAGATAATCAACCAATCATCACTCCCTCCTGCTCGTTCATTTACCTATTTGGGAAGAGTCACTATTGCTCTAGTTGTCATAGCAATGGCTATCTTTGATAACTGATTTACCTCAGACTACCATAACATTATTACAGAGAAGGGTCAGGTGAGGAAGTGTAATGAAAGCATACTATATTTTGATAAGCTCCTGCTATGCTCCTTTGGGTTTGTATGATAGTAAATTACACTGTTTCTTTTTAAGCCGCAATTGTGTGTTACTTTCCTCAAAAAGGGTTACATGAAAGTAAGATACAAAATTACAGTTTCTTTTCATGTATATGCTTCTTACAAATTGGGGGCTATAGTTTTCTGAATATGTACCTTTCTTAAAAAGTGGAAAACTATAGATAATAGTCCCTACCCAGTTTTCTGTACATAGTTTTAAAAAAAGTATTTAAGAAGACTAAAATGCTTTGTTAGAATAAAGTGTAATTTAATTACTTTTACGTATGTTGTGCAACATGGCAATGAGAAATGAAATATGGAGCTTCACAAAAATAACAATGTCTAGAAAATATGTATAGAAAACAGCAAATGTGGCAAGTGCTTAGTTATTTAAATAACATATAAATGATTTTTTGTATTAAAATGAAGGAAATTCACAAACAAAACTTTATTTAATGTTAGTTAACTTTGTGTTCATCAAGAAACTAAGCCATACAAAATTAGGATATACAAAGTTAAGAATTAAAAAGGATTTAAAGGTTGCAAAGTCAAGCATTCTCGAGTTCAGAAATGCCAGAATGCATGTTGCCCATTTGGCCCCGGTGTGCATATGCATTATGATGCAGCCTTTAATTACATGCATACATATTACTTGTGAAAAGTCTGGTGTAAGAGACTTGCCCAGCATTACATAGAAACTTGGTGGCAGAGGAAGGGATAGAATCCAAGTCTCCAGGGCAACTAACCACAAAACCATCCTTTCTCTTCCTGCAATGCACTGCTTCATTCACTGCAGACTTTCCAATTTCTGCAACAAATGAGGCAGGGGGTCCTACACACAACAGACTCTTTCACTACACAACTTTAATTCATTCCCAGAGCAGATTCATCCTGTGCACTGAATGAGGTAGGGGTCTTGTGCGGAAAATATGGGATAATTTACTTAGACTGTATAGTAATGCATACTCACAAGGGGGACAAAATAAGGTTGCATGAATAATGTTCGTTCTGGCATTTCCTAACTTGATAGTGCTTGACTTCATAGAACCATAGGACTGAAAGGGACCTCGAGAGGTTATCTAGTCCAGTCCCCGGCACTCATGGTATGACTAAATATTATCTAGACTTTTCAACTTGTTAATTATTTTTAATCCTTAACTTCGTATTTCCAAAATTTTTATGGTTTAGTTTATTGATCTGAGCACCATTAATTAACATTAAACAAAATTTTTGTTTGTCAATATTATACTAATATGCATCAATTTAAAGTAAATCCGTACAGGGTTATTGAACGTGTAAGAGTTCTCCACCAGTGTAGTGAAATACTAAATCCTTTTTATTGGCTAAAGCACACATCTATATTTCTAAAGAATAAACTTTAAAAAAATCTATGTATCTAAAAGGGCCAGATCTTGCTGCCTTTCTTGGTGGGACTTTTGTTATTGATTTAAATGGGACCAGGATTAGGCACAAAGTATGAAAAATAATAATGAAGAACAAAATGTGAAAGACACACTTATGTTGTATTAAGTATGAAGTAGGTCTTTTGAGAAGAGAATCTGGTGTCATCTACTAAAACCAAGAATTGTTTACAGAAGATTTTCTAAACAAAACTTTTAGAAAGGAGCATGAAAATAATGTTTAATGTACCATATCTTTTTCTTTTAAAAAATCTAGACTATAGCATAGGCAGTCTTAATTTTGGCATTTCCTAACATATAAGTGCTTGACTTTGCAACCTTAGTAACATTATTTTAATACATTTTTTAATGTAATTTTCTCAGATTTTTTTTAAAAAAAGCAGTCAGAAAATAGAAATTCCAACACGTGGCATCAAATGACATCCACATGGATTATCATCAGGGTTAGAATCCTTAGATTCACTGTACAGACTTCTACCATTTGAGCTAAGGGATTAACTGATAACAGTAGCAGTTTGTCACCCTCTACGTGGACCAGTCCTAGAGGAGGATGGGACATTTTACCAGTGATTTCACAGATATTTGCTGATGGCAGAGGAATGATGACACAGGAAACTTAGGTTCCATTCCAGGATCTGGAGGGGACTGTGCTCTAGCAAGCACAGATTCTTCTACCTGTTCCCTCCAAAGGTGACCCCTTTTGCCCCATCCTCTCCAACCTTTCCCTGTTCCTATCCTGTCTCTTTTCCACCCTTGGCTTCTCATACAAGTCCCATTCTCGTTACTTACCCAGTCCCTATGTCCACTTCTCAGGCTTCTCCTACCAGTTGCAATCTACTTGCCAAGCCAGTCCCAGTTTCCCTCCCTCCTAGCTCTTCATCCACTTTGTCTGTCTGCCCCAGCTTATGTTCTCCATTGCCACTGGTTCCCATCCGCAGTCTCCCTCCCTGTGTTCCTTGTCCAATTCCAGGGTTGTTGTTCCTGCCTCATCTGGCTTCTTGTCCCAGTCTCTTTGTCCAGCCAGTCCCAGATGTTCCCCCACACCCTGACTCCTCATCAGATCTGTCTTCTCTCTCCTCCCCCCCATCTTCTTTCCCCTATCCCACTGGTTCGAAGTCCAATTTCCCTGCCCAACCAGTTCCAGTCTCTCCCTAGCTCCTCATCCAATCTTAGTCTTCCCCCCACCTCCTGGCTCCCAGCTTGCTGGCCCCCCCTCCAACTCTTAATCCCAGTCTCTTTACCCCTTCAATTCCAATCTCAACTCCACCCCAGTTCACAATTCCAGTTTCCCTCTCCTCTCCCCCCACCCCAGCCTCAATCTATACCCCCACCCCCAGGCTAATTGTCCCAATTTACTGCATTTGAATCAGGCAGCTGCCTCCTCCACATTGCTTGGGTCCCAGCGGGGAGGGGGGAAGGGGGCGAGAATCACTGAGAGCATGGAGATACAGTCTGCCTGCTTCCATTTGTGTTGCCCAGCCCCATTCCTGCCCATAGTCTGGAGTTGTAATTCCAGGGAAAACCCTGCTTAGCCCCTTTCAGGAGATTGGTGTTGGAAGCCAGGCTGTACCACCCAGTGATGAGAGGCTGTGGCAAGGTTCTAGGGGGTACAGGACTATCAGAAGTCCTTCTGAAGGCCTGGAAGGCTCAATGTTGACATCATAAATCTGTGTTTCCTTCTTCCTCCCAGGCTGTTGAATCTCATAGTCAATTGGACCAACCTTCCTCATCACTTTGAATGGGCCCTGCCACTGGGCCAGTAGTTTAGACTTGGAGGTCAGGAGTAGCAACAGCATCCTATCACCTGGCTCAGAAGTTTGCAACTGGGCCGCCTAGTTGTAGGTGCGTTCTGTGTTTGCTGGGCTTTCAAAGGTTTTTTCTTGGTGAAGCGCCTTAGCGTTTTCAGTCTCCCTCGCAGTTGAAGCACGTACGACACTGAGCCCAGGACTCTTGTTCTTCCCAGGCTTCCCAGAGGAGGTCAAAAATGCCCCTGTGCTGTGTCCCATAAAGAAGCTCAAAGGGAGAGAACCTGGTGGAGGCTTAGGGGACCTCCTCTATGGAAAACAGTAATGATGATTGTAGTCAGTCCCAGTGCTGGGGGTCTGAATCAACAAACTTTCTCAACATGGCCTTCAGAATCCCATTGAATCACTCCACCAGCCCATCTGTCTGTGGATGGTAGATGGAGATCTTGAGGGTCTGAATGCTTAGCGATTTGCACAGCTACTGCATCAGTTTAGACGAGAAGTTAGACTCCTGGTCTGTCAATATTTCTTTTGGTATTCTGACCCTTGTGAAGACCCTCATGAGTCCATTTGTTATGGTGGGGCATTTGCAGTGCATGGCATAATTGACTATCACTAATGTGTGATGGTACCCTGACATGTTCTTTTCGTGGGGACCCACTAGATCCATCCCTACTCATTCGAAGGGTATGCCCACCACTGGGAGCGGAATCAGGAGGGCTTTTGGCATACCTTTGGATCTTGCCAGTTAGCATTTGGGGCATGAGGCACAGAAATCGCAGACCTCTTTGTGGATCCCTGTCCAGAAGAACCTAAGGGCCACTCTCCAACACCTTTTCCCTCCCCAAGTGCTCTGCACATGGCACCAAGTGGGCCAGGTAGAGAAGCCTATGGCGCAACTTTCTGTGCACCAGTAGCTGTCGCCATATCTCTCAGGGCTGGGGAGATCTCTTGTCACCTAGTAGAGCTGCTCATTCCAGAGCTTGAAGGGGGCCACTGCTTTGACCATTGGACTTTGTCCTCCTGTTGGGGATGGTTACTTGTTCCCAGGCCTGGCTCAGAATCTGGTCCTCTCACTATTCCCATATGAAGTCCTCATTTTCTGTTAGCCAACCGACGCTTAGTTCTTTGGGCATGTTGTGACTGAGGTGAATAGGGAAGGTGGGATTTCTCTGAGCTAGCATGCTGTCGAATTGGTATTCTTCCACCTTATCCTAGCCCATAATCCCCCTCATTTTGGGGTCTGAGCTGGTCTTAATCAAGGGGCCTTTTCCCCACTGCTGTGGGAGCTCCTCGAACCATCTCCAATCCCATCCCAGTATCACTGGGTAGGCCAGAGTGGCTGCTAAGCTGACCTGGTACGTCTCAGCATGGCCTCCTATTTCCAGCTGCACTTTTGTTGCGGGATAGGTTTGCATGTCCTCCTGGCTGCACTGGATGTAGATCAGGAACCTCACCTCAGGGCACTCTACCAAGCTTGCCCATATGATGGTCTGGCTACACCCAGAATCCACCAGGCCTGTCACTTTCGCGCTGTTGACCCATACTGGCAGCAGCATCTTTGTTCAGATCTGTTTCCAGGCTGTGGGGCCTGCCATCCATGCTGGCCCATAACTGCAATCCATGAAGGAGCACTTCCACCTAAAATGACCTTCCTGTCCACACTCAAAGCAATTGGCCTTTGGTGTCACTGATGGCTGACTCACCCTGGGACTATAGGACCCCCTGGTGGGGCATAACCCACCTCTTCAGAGACCTTGGTCCCCCCTCTGTTCTACATCAGTGGTTCCCCCTGCAGGTAGAGGTGACTCCCTGGGGTATGACCAGTTTAGCTGTCCTCAGGCTCCCCTCCTAGCCCAGCCCTCCCTAGGGGTTGATGTCTTGATTCCTGGGGCCACTGACCAAGGGGTCAGCAAGGCCAGACCTTTGGCTGCCACATAATTTTCCATCAGGGTCCCCAGTCACAGACTCTCACCACAGGGTGACACACCCACTTGGGGATAGGGGTACCTGGGCCCTCCCATACTCCACCAGATTCCTACCCATCACCCAGTAAATAGTAGTTCAAAATGTTCAGTCGTGGAGATGGGTGCCCCTATGTGTGTTCCCTGGGCCACTTCCTACCCCGGCTTCAGTTCCTCTGGTGCCACTTGTTCGCTTCTGCGTTCCCCCTGGAGTCCTCTCTTGTGCTCTAGAGGGTCTTCCTCTTTCAGTCATGGCTCGTCATTGTTGACCTCCATGGTTGAAGGGCTTGCAGTAGCCTGGCAGTGGGACCTGTCCCAGCAGCCTGGGGCCTCGGTGACTTCTCAGCAGGAGCCTGCAACACACAACTGCTCTCCTACTCTGTCCACCCAGACTGAGCTAAGCTGTTCCTTTTGAGCACAGTCTCCATTGTGAGCATGCCGAGCAGGGGCAGCTGGGCATGGCTTTCTGGGCCCAAAGCTGCTCCTTAACTATTATCTTACCTGTGTGGGGCTTGGAAACCCCATCACAACCCCTTGCATCCCTGGGTTTGAGCATGCTCAAGTGTGAATGGAATCTTCATAGAAGTTAGTTGCAAAGATGTAGCAAGTCTCTATTGAGTGTCTGCTAAATGAATTTCTTGAAAGGGTTATAATTTAGCCAGATTTGGGTGAATTTTCAGTGTTTGGAAAACCACATTCTTGACACAAAGATCACCCCTTGCCAAATTTCAGGTCCTGGGTCTAAAGCATGGAGGCTCTCGTGCTTAAAGAAAAGGTCATCAGAATTTTTTAACATGGGTAATCAAATGTATTTTGCTCTAAACTTGTTCTTGGAGAGTTAAGACATTTTCCAGAACAATTCAGCCTGAGGCACACACCCAGCATGAAAAATTGAAGCCCAAATGATTATAGTTTGTTTTCCATTGATTACAGCTTTGTCGGTGTCTTAAAATGGGAAGTATCAGGCAACCATAATAGCCAGTTCTACCAGCCCTGCCTATGATAAAGATACCAACCAACTGGGCAATCAAGTTTGAAAGGAATATCCCACCTTCCCTATTCACCTCAGTCACAACATGCCTCTCAAATTTTCTTTAAATCTCAAAAAAAAACCCAAATGGGCTTTACAGTGTGTCCTGAGTATCAACAAAACTGAGTTATTTGGAATCCAGTGGAGGAAAATGAATTCTTAAGTTGAGGGTCCTTAACAGAAAATGCCTTACCATAAGAGAGAAGATAGTCCCAGTGCCCCCACAGAGTACACCCATGACTGTATCAGGTGGTGTTAATCGTCTGTGGTGATACCCATATTTGTGAAGTGATTTGAAATCTATGAATATTTGAAAAGCATTATAAACATTATTTTTATATCATTTCATTTTTGGGGGGGATATTTTAGCTTAAATGTTCAGTAGTTTTATTATGATTTCTATGTAAAATAAAATAATAGATATGAAAAAATGCAAAAATTATTTAAAAAGCAACACTTTTACAAAATTAAAAGCAAAATAATCATTTTATATATATATGTGTCAATAATTAAATCAGGACACCAGACTAATATAAATACATTTAGATTAGGTAGAGTCTTAATTATACTAACAGAAAATAAAACTTCATCATCAGAGATATTAGTGCAAGTAACAGTCTTCCATAATGTTTTTCACCGAATTCATGAGTGTACAACTTTGCTAATGGCTGCTTCCTGCTCCCAGGATGCAAACCAGACACTGTTGTACATGTGAAGCATATCTGGTGCCCTGTGTAATGGTGTGTGGCGGGTCTGGCACCTTACCACCCCTTTGGGGCAGGGGGTGGAGGTGTGTCAGAACTTCGCCACTTCCAAGTTTGCATGCTTGCCTCTCTGTGAGTGGCATAGTGCGGCCTAATGTCCTCTCTCCACACAATCACCCCTCTTAGGGTAGTGCGGCCTAGCGGCCAGAGTCCATATAAGTTGCTCCCAGCGTCAGGGCAGTGCAGCACAATGGCCAGAGTCCATAGAAGTCACCCCAGCGTCAGGACAGTGCAGCCCAATGGCCAGAGTCCATAGAAGTTGCCCCAGCATCAGGACACTGCGGCCCAATGGCCAGAGTCCATAGAATCACCCCTTGCAGGAGGGTTAGATCAGCTGGAGTCCATATGATTCATATGCTGGGCCACCCTCCCTTCCAGGGGGCATGTGGTTGGGGGGTAGGGGGATCCAGGCCCACCCTCTCCACCGGGTCCCAACTCACGGCCCTGGTAGTGGCAAGCCTCAGCACAGCTCTAACGCCGTTTTCTTCTAAAGTTCCCCTGGGTCACTTCCTACTGTAACCTCCAGGTCCTCCATGCCTGGGGGTCCTCCGGTCTGTTCCCCTTCTGTGACGTATTCTATCTGGGTGTGGGGGCCCGTCCCAGTCAGGTTGGCTTCCGGGTCTTGGAGCACAGGCTGTCCCTCTTCAGGAGCTGGCAATGTGCCTCCTTCCCCTCCAGTGGTCAGCCCAGACTGAGCAGCTCTGCAGGCTTTTATACCTGTTCTCCAGTTGGAGCATGCCCAGCAGAGCCTCAGGGGCGTGGCTTCCTCTGCTAGGAAGGAAGGGTTAACCCCTGGGGTACCAGTGTGGGGCTGATCCACCCCGTCACATGGTGTTTTTCAGTTCAACTTGGTAATTGGATCATTGGCACTCCCTTGAGAGGGAGAAGAGAAGCCAAAAGACACTGCCCTCCATCCCCTGGTCAGTACAGAGTAAGTAGATGCTTCATTTCATGCAAAGACCCAGAGAGGAGTGCAGCACAACCAGTTAGGGGAACTGGGAAAGTAACCTTAAATCAGCTAAGCATTTTTTTTTAATAAAAGCTTTTCATAAACATTTATTAGACATGGAAGTGGCAGTAATTATGGATCCGTATGCTTCTATGTTTGCTCATATCATATTTACTAATAATATGTTACTTTTGTTTTTTATCAAAGTAACCAAACATACATTTTAAATATTCTGTTAATTGCACTTATTTTGTTTAGCCTACACCCATGGTTTAAGTTCAAATGTGTATTAGGGTGATGTTCTTTCCTATATGTTTGGAAAGCCATGTGTTACACATACATGATAAGTAACACAGAAGATGCAATATGAGACATAGCTACTTGAGAATGCATAGCTCATACTAGATTTAGTGTTCTAAAAGACTGATAATTACTTAAGGAGGAAAAATATAATGTTCAGGACACTAGAAGAAAATAAATAGTGGTACAGCAGGATGAAATAAAGAATATAAACACTAATCTGCTGCTGTTCAGCAAAGTTTAATAATTTATTCTGCATATTGTCTCCCAGAACTCATTAAAAATAAGTTATTGCTCCAGTCCCAGCTTCTGAACACTTCTGAGGATATTAATTGAGATATTTATTTATTCTTTGAATTTTTTTCTGTTTAACATTTCAGACATTATATAGGTGGCAAAGCCGACAACAAATGTCATGCCAATCTAGAATCAGAGCAATATTTCTCTTCTTTCAAGTGAGAAATAAAACAGGAGAAACTGAACAACTCCAAACAAACTTTATATAAAAGAAACAGAAGAATTTTATCAAAATGAAGTGATAGCTTTGTAGTCTTTTGCACTCTGAATAGATTTTGTGGTAGCTCTTTTTATCCCTCCAGAACAGGTAGCCAAATTTCAAAGAAATTTCTGCCCCCAAATCTTAAAGTATCTATAAGTTTATCCATGAGTGTATCAAGTCCTTCAAAACCACATTATCTAGAGGCTTATTCCTCATCTAAGACTCAGTGGGAATTTCAATTAAGCAAAAGCTTTGGTGTCTTAATATTAAGGAAATGTCTACATCACATTTTAATTTTTCGTAAATCCAATGGGTTAATCATAAAGGCCCTTTGACTGAAAGCTGTGTGTATATTTTATTTAGAAATCTTAGATTTTGAAAAATATATTTAGCAGTATTTGTCATACATTCATGATTTAGTTTTCTGTGTGTAAATGAACTCTGGTGTTGTATATTCTAAACGGAAGTTGATGAAGGATTAATGGGCAGAGAATTCAAAAAAGGAATGGAGTATTTCGTAACTCTGTCATTAACTGGGACTGTGTCAGTCCTAAATTTATTATCTGAAGCTTTTGGATGTCTGATAAGACCTTCAATTTTTAAAGCAGGCTACAATGTGAATGCATAGTTTTTTAAAAAAAGGAAATACATAGTACTTTGAGAAATAAAATGGTGCAAGCATATGAAACACATGGATAATGATTACAGTGCTTCACATAACAAATGTTTACACAGCTTTTAATCTTCTACAAATCTTTCAAATATATATCTTAATGTATTTTATAATGTAAACAGCTACCAGCACTGATTTTATCCAAAGTATCATGAATGAAAACAGAGTTTGAGGGTTAGTATTTGCATAATCAGGCTAATATAAGCAGTGCAAAGCCAGAATTCTAGATTTTACATTTAAAACTTGAACATAAAATTACACTTACGAATATAACATAATGTTAGCATAATTTCATCACTAAATATGTAGTTTTAAGGCCTGCACCTGCATCCCTTAGATTGTTTTAAACAAAGATTGTGGTATACATTTTCATATTTCATATGTAAGTGGTAAGAAAACTTATTAGCCACTGTTGTGCTGTTTTAATTATATTAATTACTAATATTTATAAAAGATGTATTATAATTAGAGTATTGTTAACATTAATAAATATTTTACTGAACAGATTATTAGATTTCCATTGGAAATTATGTTTGCAGTCTGAATATATATTTTCTTTAAATTAGCAATGGGTGTTATAGGAAGCTAAAGATTTTAGTAATCCTCTGATTTTAATCTTGCAAGGTGCTGAGTAACTGGGAATTTTTGGTGCCCTGGACCTACTACGGTTGGGCCCTTTTATTGTACATTAGAAATTTCTTATGCTGGTACAGTTAGTGCAGTGTGTTGGAGTCAGTGCCTAAACAATTTTAACTGTCATGCTAGCTGTTTATGTCACAGATTAAAATTAGCTGTGTCTGTGTTGCCAGTGAAAGGAGATGGAATGTAAGACATGGCCAAACATGGGAACGAATTTTCTTTCAGTGATACTTAGCCAGGCCTAAAATATCTTCCACTCCAGATTTGAAAGTGGTGGAAAAGTTACATGTTGCATCTTGGGAGGAGACTGATTATAGTTAATTCAGCAGTCTGTGTTGTTTCAGATCTCTAAGGTAAGTTATGAAAAGTGTTTTTGTTTTGTTTTGATATAGGTATTGTAATAAAAAGAGAGAGTTTTTTGTACTGACAGTTTTTGGATCTGTTCAGATTATCTTCCATCTATTCCTTTGTATGACATTCTGAGCTTTTGCTGTCCTAATTTAAGATCATGTTTCTATGTGTTTACTTTAGGAGCCAAAGTTAAAGTGTTGATTTTTAATATATAATTATAAAAATATTGAAACATTTAAATTTATAGACTACAATAGGATTGTTTGTGGAAATAGTTAAATTCAGTAGTGTATTGCATTGTATATGCTTTTGTTTATGTAATACTAAAGAAAATAATTTTGTAACACTTTTTGAGTTTATATAATGTAACATAGATATACACAGATTTTCAATAATTTTTTTTAATCTTAGCTGTGAGAGAGCCTGTAGTATATAGAGTGAATTCATTCTTTGTACATCTAGTACAGACCCAAGGCTTAATCCAGTCCAGAATGGGGTCTTTACTCCCATTTTTCCCTCTCTCTCTCCCTACTACATAGGGTGTGGGGATCAAAGGGAGGGAGTCAGAAGGAGCTGCCATGAACAACTTCTGATCACATGAGGGAGAAATCAGGGATAGTTCTTGGACACCACCACCACAGCCACCTTGAGTTAAATAGCAACTAGTGACCTACATTAGAAGTAAAAGGCTCTAAATCAGTGGTCACCAATCGGTAGATCGTGATCAATTGGTTGATTGTGGAGCCTCTCACAGTCAATCTCGGTCACAGAGTACGGTTGCCAACCCTCCTGCAGCCTAACTGGGAGATAGGCCGCTAACAGTCCGGTGGTGCAGCGGGGCTAAGGCAGGCTCCCTGCCTGCCCTGGCCCCGTGCCGCTCCCGGAAGTGTCCCGCATGTCCGGTGGCGGCTCCTGGGGGGAGGAAGGGGCAGAGGGTCTCCACACGCTGCCCTCACCCTCAGGCACCACCCCCACAGCTCCTATTGGCTGGGAACAGGGAACTGTGGCCAATGGGAGCTGCGGGGGTGGTGTCTGTGGACGGGGGCAGCGTGCGGAGCCACCTGCCTGTTCCCCACCAGAAGCCACTGCTGAACATGCCAGCCACTTCCGGGAGCAGCACAGGGCCAGGGCAGGCTGGGAGCCTGCCTTAGCCCTGCTGCACTGCCACCTGAGGTAAGCGGCACTCAGCCGGAGCCCGCACCCCAAACCCCTCCTGCACTCCAACCCTCTACCCCAGCCCTGAACCCCCTCCTGCACCTCTACCCCAGCCCTGAGCACCCCCGCACCCAAATTCCCTCTCAGAGCCTGCACCATGCACCCCCAGACCCAGCCATGAGCCCCCTCATGCACCCCACACTCTGCACCCCCTCCTGCATCCCAACTTCCTGCCCCAGCCCGTACCCCATCCTGCAACCCAATCCCCCTACCCCAGGCTCACCCTGGAGCGTCTCCCACATTCTGAACCCCTTGGCCCCATCCCAGAGCCCACATCCCCTCCCACACCCCAACCCCCTGTCCCAGCCTGGTGAAAGTGAGTGAGGGTGGGGGATAACAAGTGACGGAGGGAGGGGCGATGGAGTGAGTGGGGCGGGGCCTCAGAGAAGGGGCGGAGCAGGGGCATAGCCTTGGGGAAGGGGCAGAGCAGGGGGCAGGGCAAGGGTGTTTGGGTTTGTGTGATTACTGTTATTTCTACATTTTCTTTGAGGTAGATCCTGGGTTGCATTTAAATTCAAAAAGTGATCTTGTGCTTAAAAAGGTTGGAGACCACTGCTCCAAATTCTGTAATTACTTAAATCTGGTATTAGTGAGTGCCATTTTAATAAATGTGTTAAAAGACAAGTAGATTTGTAATAAATATGTGATTTTGGCCACTGTTGACTTCTTCAAACCCTTAAAAATCTCTTTTGCAAAGAATTCAGTAACTCTGCAAATAAATATGAGTAATATTTCACAGAAGAAAGTTGGATGGGGAAAAGTAGATTATATTTTGCAGTTTACTTCTCAAAACATTCTGCTGTCCCCACCAGTGGCTCCTGTCAGCCACTGCTTTCCCCTCCCCATTTGCTTCTCCCTGACCTCTGACAATTATAACCCCACATCCACCTCCCATCTCCCATTTCTCATCCCTCTGTGTTTTAAGTCAGGCTGTTTCCTCCTCCTTGCGGCTGCTTGGGCACCAGCAGGGGATCACTGAGAGCACAGGAGCGACAGTTTCCCTGCTCTCACTTCTTGTGCCCAGCACTGATCAGTACAGAGCATCAGTTGCATGGAAAATCTTGCTCAGCCCTCTAAATCACCAGCTGGGAGTATGTTCAGTCACTCTGTGGGGATGGCACACATGTAGTTTGGTCAGTATGTAGAAGCTGTTAGGGGCTGAATCACGCTTAGTGCAGATGAAATCTTTGGACAATTTAGCAGCAAAACTCTAACAAATCTCTATTGAGCATTTGCAGACTGAGACTTTTTCAAAGGCTCGTGAATTGGTGATAGTTAGACAGTTTTAAATAGGAACAGCAAAAGACACATCCCTGGCAAAGCAGCAACTGCCAAATTTCAAGTCTCTGCTCCAGAACAAGGAGGCATTAGAGCATCTTAAAAATATTCTTATAACAAAGTTTTTCCTTATCTTCATTCTTAAAAATGGCTCAAACATTTTTTGCTGAAACTTTCCAAGACAAGTCAGTATGAGGCAGAAACTTGGCATGGAAAATTTCAGCCCAAATGGTTACAGTTTGACAAAGTTATAAACAACTGAAAACAGGATCTTGAGACATGTCAAGCAACCTTAACTACAGGCTTTACTACCTGTGCTACCTATAATATGTACAAAATATATTATACTACTTCTGACATTGGGCAAAAAATGATTTCTTCGTCCTTTTGTTTTCCTTACTAGTTTTCTTCTTGTTTGGACTGTTGATTATATCTGAAGTAAAGAATATATTGGGGAAACATAAATAATATTTAAGAACAACAAAATTTGTGGCTTCCATTTATTAATAGTGCATCAGAAAGAAAATTACTTAAATGTTTGATTTATTTAGATCAAGATTATACAAGTGTAACTCATCTGATTAAGCACTTACAAATGGATTCCTGCTAAAGTGCTTGCCCATGTGACTGCAGGTTGTTCAATCTAGTCCATAATTTTTAAACAATATATTATTTGTGTTTAGTTGAATGTGTGCTGATTGCTCTAGCAGAATGCTTGTCCACTTCAATAATTATTAGAATCAATATTGTATTTCCTGCTTTTCATATCTGTGCAGTCATTACAGTAGGATTGTTGATGTGTATGATACAATAGCCTATTTGGTTAACTATTACAAAATGTAATTCAGATTGGCTTGGATCTGAGCACTGTGGAGTGAAAAGTGGCAGAAAACTCAAAGAGTACTAATTAAGTGCAATCCAGCTGAGAGGACATTTATATTTGGATACTGCAGGAATTAGTCATTCTTATTTAACATTTTCATTAATGAACTGGAAGTGAAGGTAAACTACAGGTTATCTGTGAATTTCAGTGATGGAAAGTGTTGTGAATATCAGTGATCACAGAGAAATAATAGAAATGGGCCTACAAAGGTTAGAAATGTGGGCAGAAATTAAAATGGAAACAATACAACTGGAGGAAGGTATCTAATACACATATCACTAATGGGAAAGTAACACGTAGAATGTACTAATATCAAAAGATACAAAAGTCATAAAGGAAAGCAGATTTGATCTGAGCTTGTAGGTTGGGATGGTAGAAAGAAAAACCAGTGTAACATCTAGCTGTATGCACAGAGGCATCATGTTGCACAATAGGGAGGTGATAAGCACTTCTTAGGGTTTGTCTACACTGCATCTGGGAGTGAGCCTCCCAGCCCAGGCCCACAGACTTGTGTTAGCTGAGCTTGTGCTAGCGTACTGAAAATTGCTGTGTAGACATTGCTTTGATGTGGCTAAGGCTGGAGCTAAGGCTGTCAAGCACTAGCACAAGCCCTGCTAATGCGAGTCTGTGGATCTGGACTGGGAGACTCTCTCCCAGATTCAGTGTAGACTTACCCTATAAGTTTCTATGAGAATGAATCTAGAATATTCTGCACTATGTTTTGGCCACCTCAATATCACATACATTTAAAAAATGGAGGGTAATACTAAAAGAGCAACAAAATTATCCAGGGTTAGAAGGATTTATTTATGAGGAAAGATTAAGAGGTAAGTATGATAGTATATCTTTGTTCTTCAAGTATGTACCAATATGGATGCCACTGCAGGTGCCCATGTGCCTTATGTATGTAAGATCAGATTATTTTGAATATCAGTGTCCTTTAGGGCCACACATGCACCCAATGCCACCTCATGCTTCCATGGAACGGGTATAAAGGACATATTGGCCATCACACTCACTTAGTTCCCTCTTACTCCAGAAGATGGAACCCAGCAAGTGTCCATGTCTTTACTTCATAGAGCTTCAAACTTGTTCTTTCCCACTAAATTGGTGAAAAATATGGCCTTCACCCTTCCATTTTTCTTCTTCAATTTGGATGTTAAAAAAGTGTGTGTGTGTGTGTGTGTGTATGGCTCTCTCTCTCTCTCTCTCTATATATATATATATATATAAATCAGTGAACTTTCTCATGAAAGCCTATTACAAAAAGAAGTGATTTCATTGCTTCATTTGCAAGCCATTGAGGAGGTTCCAGGGAAGAGACTTCTACTCCCTAAATTTCCTTATCCCAGAGAAGAAAAGGGGGTGTTCACTCTATCCTGGACCAGAGGAAACTGAACAAATACATATGCCACCTCAGATTCAGGATGGAAATGCTTGCCTCCATCATTCCACCTCAGCAGGCTCAAAACTTGTTCGTGGTTCTCAGCTTGCAAGACACATACTTCTACACAATCATCCACTCAGCTCACAGAAAGGACCTGAGATTCATAGTAGGACTAGATCACTACCAGTACAAGATGCTGCTATTTGGATTTTCCACAGCACTGAGAATCTTCACAAAATGACTGGTGGTGGTTCAACTCCCAAACTGCCCAGACCTGATTTCACAACACCACAGTTAGGTACTCCAGACCCAAAGTCCCTACATCTAACAGCCTCAATGTTGGCTGGTTAAGTACCACGGACAGATATTGCTCTAAATAAGTCCAGCAGATCCTGATACAGAGCAGCAAGACATCTATCAGAAAGGCTTATTTGTTAAAATGGAAGAGGTTCTTGATATGGGCAGTTGAATATGACCTGGACCCAATGCAGGCTTCAGTACCATAGCTCCTTAATTACTTGCTGCATCTGAAACATTCCAGCCTTTTGTTCAGCTACATTAAGGTTCACCTTGCATTGATTTTGGTGTGCCATCTGCCTGTGCAGTCATGCTTGGTCTTCTCCCATCCAGTGGTATTTAAGTTCCTCAAAGACTTTTTATATACTTAGCCACTGGTGAGAAAACCTAGTCTTGCCAGAGACCTCAACATTGTGCTGTAGAGACTAATGGGGCCTCCCTTTGAGCTTCAAATTCAACCTCACTTCAAATTCAACCCCAGGGTGGTCTTAGAAATTCTGTCTGAATCAATCAATTTGCCTGTCATCTTCCCAAAGCTCCAGGCTAATTTATGACAGAAGATACATACACTGGACATTTCCACTATGCTAGTTTACTACACTGACAGGACCAAGCTATTCAGACTATCTTCTAAGGCCGGGCTATGATAGTGAATTTCCAAATGGGTAACACAGTGCATCTCAAGCAAAGTTCCAAACATCAATGCTCATTCCACCAGAGCTCAAGCAACATCATCTCCCAGATTCTGGAACTTGCCAATTTCTGAGACACACAAGGTGATGTGGAATAACCCACTGACTTTTGTCAAACATTATTCATTGAACTTAGCTGCCAGGGCAGATGCCAAGTTTGAGAGAGCAGTACTACAATCTCTGTTCAGCTAATGCAGCTGATACTCCTCATCTCACCATCCAGAAGGGGTACTGCTTACAGTTACCTACAGTAGGATCCACTCTGACACATATTCAAAGAGGAAAGAATGGTTAATTACCCTAAAGTAACTGTGGTTCTTCAAGATGTTATGCATGTGGATCCTGCTGCAGCTTGCCCTCCATCCCTGCTTTTAGAATCCTTAGCTAACATGTGCTTCCAATTGTGAGGGAAATGAGGGAGGGTTGTGGCTGCTTTGCCCTTTGTGCCCTTATGTGTAAGAACGAGGAGACATAAGATGCATGCACAGACCCAACAGGCACAGCTATGCAAAAGAATCTGATCTTGCATGCATAAGGTGCATTAGCACCTACAGTGGAATCCACACTGACAAGAGCATCTCAAAGAACAACTGTTACTGTTGTAGTAATTGTAGTAACTGTTCTATTAGTTATGGCTAAGAAGAGGCATGATACAAATATATTATAATTTAACATTGTACAAGGAGGGAATAACTACGAATAATGGAATGAAAAGGAAAATTTAGATATATATTTAGATATATAGAAATATATATATATAATTTATATATTTAGAAATATATATATTTACCACAGCAAAAAAAAATAGGTAATTTATTGTAAGAAATCTGGCAGTGACATACCCTGCAAATATTAGAGAGATGATAATTCTTTAACATCTCTAATTTCTATGACTAAACTTGTAAGTAAAACTGACTGATCTACCATTTTTGAAACACAGCAGGTGCACTGGTTTCCCAGTAATGTAATCTTTCATACCTAAATAGCCCATTATATCCATTCACTGTCAGCAATTGTTTTGAATCTGACTGCAATACCATATGCTGGTAGGCTTGGGACAAGTCTTGTTTCGTAAACTTCAGTCCCTCTTCCAGTTTTGCAAATAAATCTTATATTTTAGGAATTGAATATTGGTCCACTTCCAACCAGGAGTTTATGACTTTATAGTCCTCGTAAATTCTTATGCTCCCATTGCCCTTTGGGATACATACAATTGATGCAGCCCATCCCTAGAACTCCAAAGGTAAAATTATGCCCTGCTTTTGTAGTTCATCCAGATGCTTTTCCACAGGCTGTTGCAGAATGGCCTGCCAACTGTTGGCAGCCAGTATCAAGTGGAGTGCCCCAAGGGTCGGTCCTGGGGCCGGTTTTGTTCAATATCTTCATTAATGATCTGGAGGATGGCGTGGACTGCACCCTCAGCAAGTTTGCAGATGACACTAAACTGGGAAGAGTGGTAGATACGCTGGAGGGTAGGGATAGCATACAGAGGGACCTAGACAAATTAGAGGATTGGGCCAAAAGAAATCTGATGAGGTTCAACAAGGACAAGTGCAGAGTCCTGCACTTAGGACGGAAGAATCCCATGCACTGCTACAGACCCATTCATACAGGGACTGAATGGCTAGGCAGCAGTTCTGCAGAAAAGGACCTAGGGGTTACAGTGGATGAGAAGCTGGATATGAGTCGACAGCGTGCCCTTGTTGCCAAGAAGGCTAACGGCATTTTAGACTGTATAAGTAGGGGCATTGCCAGCAGATCGAGGGATGTGATCATTCCGCTCTATTAAACATTGGTTAGGCCTCATCTGGAGTACTGTGTCCAGTTTTGGGCCCCACACTACAAGAAGGATGTGGAAAAATTGGAAAGAGTCCAGCGGAGGGCAACAAAAATGATTAGGGCCCTGGAGCACATGACTTATGAGGAGAGGTTGAGGGAACTGGGATTGTTTAATCGCAGAAGAGAAGAATGAGGGGGGAATTGATAGCTGCTTTCAACTACCTGAAAGGCGGTTCCAAAGAGGATGGATCTAGACTGTTCTCAGTGGTACCAGATGACAGAACAAGGAGTAATGATCTCAAGTTGCAGTGCGTGAGGTTTAGGTTCGATATTAGGAAAAACTTTTTCACTAGGAGGGTGGTGAAGCACTGGAATGGGTTACCTAGAGAGGTGGTAGAATCTCCTTCCTTAGAGATTTTTAAGGTCAGGCTTGACAAAGCCCTGGCTGGGATGATTTAGTTGGGGATTGGTCCTGCTTTGAGCAGGGGGTTGGACTAGATGACCTCCTGAGGTCCCTTCCAATCCTTATATTCTATGATTCTGTGATTCTATGATTCTAATGTATGGCACAGGCCTAGTCTTCAGGAATTTAGTAATGGCCTTATTGGAAACAACCAGCCTTGGTGTTATTCTTTTTACCAAACCCATGTCTATAGTAAATAGAGCTTTTTGTTTTAATTTCAGCTCTCCCACTCCCCATATGGTATGTGGTGTACCACACGCCAGTCCAATTTAAGCTTGCATAGCCAGTTTTTGCCCATCAGCAGGGTGTCCATTTCCTTCAGTTGCAAATAACTGTAATGGTGAACAGATATCTTCCCAAGTTGTTCATCTGGTTCAGCTACCCAGCCAACTGCCTGAGTCCTCAGCCCCAGGGCTGCCTGTCTGGCAAGCAGGAAAGCTGCCTGTTTGGGTTTTGGATTTTTAATTATCATTTTAATTTTTTAATATTGTTTTTTATTTTTTTATTTTTATATTATACCAAATTACAATTGGAAACTACTTATTACAACAACAGTTATAAATTAGAATAACACCAATTAAAATACCAATTTCAAAATCAATTACCAATGTATACAGACTAAAAAATATAAAAATTAAATAATATAAAAATAATGTAAAATAATATGTAATTAAAATATGTAATATTTGAAATATTTCAGCAATTATGATTTATAATATAAAAGTTGAAATGTTTCAAATATTACATCATTTCATAATGACATGACAACTTATGACATGATATAGTCAAAATATTTTGACTCATTCTATAATATTATTAAAGAGTAATTATCAGTGGTTCACTGTCAAACAGGGAGCATGTATCTAGTGGGGTTTCACAGGAGTTTGTCCTGGGTCTGGTTCTATTCAATATTTTAATAAATGATTTGGATAATGGAGTGAAAAGTGTGTTTATAAAATTTCTGAATGACACCAAGCTGAGAGAGATTGCAAGCACTTTGGAGGACAGGATTAGAATTCAAAAGAACCTTGATAAGTTGGAGAATTGATTTGAAATCAACAAGATGAAATTCAGTAAAGACAAGTGCAAAGTACTACATTTAGGAAGGAAAAATCAAGTGCACAAATACAAAATGAGGGTAATAATTGGCTAGCCTTCAATGCCTGCTGCAGAGGATGCAACCCTGAGTGAACCAGGACCAGGACCATCTTCAGTGCTGAAAGAGCACTGGTATAGACCGCTGTACCAAGAGCACCATATACTTCAGCGGTACTCCTAGAAGAGGTCTATTTCTCCTCACTCCTTCCCATCTTAGAGCAAATAACCCTCTCTTCTGAGGTCAGTCAACAGCACCATGGAAAGACCCTATCAGCTTTCCCTACAGGACTCAGTATCCATTGTCTCATCAGGAACGGCACTGTACTGGCCAGTACCAAACAAGTTAGACGTATTCCTATGGTGTAACACCCTGGCTCTATTGGGATACTGGGGTCCACCGTTTCATGAATCAAGAAGCCAGTGTCCACTGCACTCATGAAATAAAAAGAGGTAATTCTCCCCAT
>NW_020704131.1:0-21723 GCF_002925995.2 Terrapene triunguis | reverse complement strand
AGTTTTTCTCAGACTGGACACCTTCCAGGCCTGGGCACAATTCTTTCCCCTGGTACAGCTCTTGTTCCAGCTTAGGTGTTAGCTAGGGGATTCTCCATGATGGCTCCTCTCTCTCTCTGTTCTCTTCCACCCCTTTATATATCTTTTGCATAAGGCGGGAACCCTTTGTCCCTCTGGGTTTCCACCCCCCCTCACTGGAAAAGCACCAGGTTAAAGATGGATTCCAGTTCAGGTGACATGATCACATGTCACTGCAAGACTTCATTACTCACTTGCCAGCACACACATATACAGGGAGACTTACAGGTAAACACAGTCATCTGCAGACAATGGTCCTTGTTAATGGGAGTCATCAAGATTCCAAACCATCATTAATGGCCCACACTTTACATAATTACAATAGGCCCTCAGAGTTATGTTTTATATTTCTAGTTTTAGATACAAGAGTGGTACATTTCTACAAATAGGATGACCACACTCAGTAGATTATGAGCTTTGTAATGATACCTTACAAGAGACCTTTTGCACGAAGCATATCCCAGTACATTATATTCACTTATTACCGTATTTTCTCTAAAACTATCCCAGTTACATTATATTGACTTATTATCAAGTTTTTATAAAACCATATAGACTGCACAACGTCACAGCTGTCCCCTACAATTCATCATTACTCACAGGGCCAGTCTAATGATTTTAGGAGAGAAAGAGTGAGATGATTCTTTGACTGACTCATTTTACATACACAGGGTGGGTGAGGTAATATCTTTTATAGGACCAAATTCTGTTAGTGAAAGACACAAGCTCCTCACCCACCTTGCCTCTCTAATATCCTGGGACCAACACTGCTACAACAACACAGCAAACATCATTTTACATAAAAAGTTGGTGTTTTGGAAAGGGTCTTTAGGTCCTCCTTGGGTTCCTGTCATGAAAGCAGACCCCAGCTACTTGTTCCTTTCAAACTTCACCACTGGTTTATGGTTTCAAGATTGTCTTTGCAAGTGTAACCCTGACAGACCCCAGTCATCGGCAAGCAGGATCAAACTTAGGACCTCTAAAGTTTAGTGCACAAGCCTCTACTGCATGAGCTAAAAGCCACATGGCTGTTAGGTAAGGCTATAGCAGACTCATTAATCTCTAAGTGGTCTCAGTGCCACTCCATGGTACAGAGCACCATACCCAGGAGGTGTGTGGGTTACAAAAGGAAAAGTGCTAGATATTTATATATAAACTGAAGACCAAGATACTTCATGGGAGGAAAGGCCAGCCATGAGTAACCCTTCTGACAAGTGAAGTCGTCAGCAACAAGGTCCAGGTTCAGTAGTTAGGGGTTCCTCTTAGCAATACAAAAAGAACTGACTTTAGCCCCCATCCGGTAATCTGGGAAAACTAAACACCGCCCCTGGGTGCCTCTAAATGGCAATACTTTCCCCCTAGCAAGCATGGAGTCTGTGTATACCAAAGGAAACTTTTATTAAAGGGAAAGGGAACCCAACATTAATTTGGGAAAATATCACAACCACAATACAAAAACATATAACCATAAGCAAACACCCACTCCATAATGCCTCAGTTTCCCGCATTGTGCTGTGAAAGACTGATGAACAAATGTGTCCTGCTAACATGCCACTCCCCTTTCTCTCTGTTGCACCCTAGTCACCGTTGGTTGTCCCTGGTCAGTGAAGACCCTGAGTTCAGAGGCACATTCGTATGGGTTCACCTCCCATCCCTGAAGGAGCAGAGGGCATTGAGCAATGCTTCCACTGCCAGCTCACTACTGCTGCCATCTCTGCCAGCACTCGCCACTGCTGCTGCCACTGTTATCTCTGCCACTACTCAGCATCTGTTATCATTGCTACTGCTTGCCATTCACTACCACTTTTGCAATGCCACATTCTGAGGTTCCATCCTTGGCCCAGCTCTTAGTGATTTCAATGGGCAGTGGATAACCTCTCTGCTGCTGCCTCCTCATTGTCTTTCATTCCAACACTGTTCCCACAGTAGGTCTAAAGCCTACTCCATAAATGTGCTCCTCCATAATGTGAGCTCTAGCCTGAAATGTTGGGGGAGGGAGGGTTACATGGTGTCCAGTACTCCTTAGACAGCAGCCACACCATTATATAAAAACATCTATCCCCACTCCCTCTCATTTTCACTAGGCTGTTGACATCCCTATCCCTTGCTTAGCAAGTGAGGTTAATTTTAGGGTGACCCCCTCAATCTGGGCAGGCTAAGTACAGTTCTGTTGTCCTTTACTCATACAATAAGAATAAAAACATTTCCGTTCTCCTGCATTCAATACTGAAGTAATTTGTAATCCAAAATCAATCAAAATGTATCACTTTGGCAAAGCAGCTCTGTCTGCTGAACACCTAGACAGAGTAGGTGGGTCCATGCAAATATGATTTGCTCCTGAAGTCTTTTCCCCTGGTTCATCACTAGATGTCAGGGGAGAGCTGATTCAGATCTGATTACACATGTTAACAAGGGATTCTGTAATTTTGTAGTGATATGTAGGGCCCTACCAAATTCACGGCCATGAAAAACACGTCACAGACCGCAAAATCTGGTCTCCCCCTGTGAAATCTGACCAGATTTCACAGGGGGGACCAGCGTTTCTCAAATTGGGGGTCCTGACCCAAAAAGGAGTTGCAGAGGGGTCACAAGATTATTTTAGGGGGGTTGTGATATTGCCACCCTTACTTCTTCGCTGCCTTCAGAGTTGAGTGGTTGGAGAGCAGAGGCTGCTGGCCAGGTGCCCAGCTCTGAAGGCAGCACCCCACAGCAGCAGAACAGAAGTAAGGGTGGCAATACCATACCATACAATACCATACCATTCTTACTTTTGTGTTGCTGCCTTCAGAGCTTGGTGGCGGAAGAGTGGTGGCTGCTGACTGAGGGCCCAGTTCTGCAGGCTGCAGTGCAGCAGTAAGGGTAGCAGTACTGCAACTTCCCCCTACAATAACCTTGCAACCCCCCCCCCCAGCCCCCCGCCAATCCCTTTTGGGTCAGGACCCCTACAATTATAACACGGTGAAATTTTAGATTTAAGTAGCTGAAATAATGAAATTTATGATTTTTTAAATCATACGACCATGAAATTGACCAAAATGGACCGTGAATTTGGTAGGGCCCTAGTGATATGGTAGCTGCTTCCCTTATGACTGCTTGTTCTCTACTAAAACTGCTCCAGTGCAAGGTTGCTTTTATAGGACGTCTTTCAGGAGCTGATCCTTTAAATTTGGCAGAGCCCAACAGCAGTAATCCTAAAGTGGCCATTTTGTACCTGTCAGCAACTTGTTACATCTCCCTCTATTTCAGATGGCAAATATTTTAGCTCCTGTATGTTTTCCCTTTTTATTCCTAAGAATTGCCACAGACTTGCATGCGTTCTTTCAGCTCATCAGTGACCTGCACCCAAGGATCCATTCTTAAAATCCTCCTAAAACTCTTCTGCCAAAATCTGAAGTGGAAATGCTTCTATCAGAATATGAAGGAGTGGAAAGGAAGAACGGTGTAGGGTAGATGGTACTCCCACCTCTGCTTGCAAAGAAGTCCCCTTTGTGCATATATATCTTTTCATAGATTCCACGGCCAGAAGAGACCATTGTGATCATGTAGTCTGACCTCTTGTATAACACAAGCCATAGAACTCCCCCAAAATAGTTGTAGGACAATGTAATAAGCCGATACTCCTGAAGGATAAAGCACAATGGATACTATGCTAAAATGACTATGCCTCAAAAAGGTAGGGTGAGAAATTGTT
Source organism: Terrapene triunguis (assembly GCF_002925995.2). Lineage (NCBI taxonomy): Eukaryota > Metazoa > Chordata > Testudines > Emydidae > Terrapene > Terrapene triunguis. The sequence goes on along the minus strand of NW_020704131.1, from coordinate 17,954 downwards.
TTAAATATGATATAAGCAAATTTGAAAGACTAAGCAAGAGTAAGAGTATTCAGTGGCATATTATTTTCTTCTAATTCTAGGAAGGGCAGAAGATAAAAAGGTTAAATAATGGTACATAAATGTGCCACACATGAGATAGTGGCACAGATATTAATGCCTTCATAATGAATCCTAGACTTTTCATTATATCTCATTAATAATTCTCAGTGGCTTCACTTTTTAGATACTAAGCAAAGAATTCACCTTACAGTATGGATGAGATAATATCTGTTACTGGACCAACTTATGTTGGTGAGAGACAACTGTGTGGCTCAAAAGCTTTACTCTCTCAAAAACAGAAGTTGTCTAATAAAAGATATTACTTCACCCACCTTGTCTCTCTAATATCCTGGGACCAACACAGCTACAACTATACTGCATACACCTTACAGTATGGTTTATTAACTAAGGTCTCAGTCCTGCAAATGAAGTGGGTTTTAGCCCACAAAAGCTTATGCCCAAATAAATGTTTTAGTCTCTAAGGTGCCACAAGTACTCCTTCTTCTTTTTAGTAAGCATGTGCATAACTTTACATATTTCAGTGGAAATACTCGAGTGAGTTGCATATATGCTTAACTGTTTGTCTAAAAATCTGGCATAATTCTGGAAATGTTACTAGTACTACTAATGCATGCTTATTTTTCCAAACTTTTATTCATTATAAAATATATTCTGGTAACTAATCAATTAATTTTTGTAATGAGCTTTCCTTCTGTTCTTTCCACACACATGTGAGATCTACATTTCTTACTATAAAGTCGTAGTAAAATAAAGATGAACATCAAAAATGCAAATAAATCTTCAAGATGGATCGAGCATCAGAGAGTGGGAAGAAAGTAAGCCTATTGTAAAAAAAATGTGTGAGAGAAGTATGGAAAGATTGCTTTTTACATTGCAAATTCAAATCTTGTCTACCCTGTAAGAGTCTATGGTGATTGGTAGACTCATGAAGTCAAGACATCACACAAGACTGAAAGCTGGGAGATGTCATTAAGACTTTTAAAAACTCTTTGTCTTTTGTTTGTTTTTGCTAACCACTATTGAACTACAATGGGTAATTGACACTTGGAAGAAGGGATGCCTTTGTTAGAGATTCAATACCTCACCCCTTCAATTATTAAGATTGTGTACATCAGTAGAATTCCAAAACACTTGCTCAGCAGAAATTGGCAATTTAAAGAGCAGAAATGGGCTTTTTTACCATGACTCAGGGGTGTGCATAGAATTTTCAAAAAAGGAGGTTGTAAGCGGTTACAAAGGTGGCTGCAGAGAACAAAGGGATAGGAAAGGATGCTGGGTTAAGAATGTGGACACTCACGTAGCATTTTCAAAAATTATCACAGGCCCTTCCTGTGCCCAAATGACTATTGCTATTCTAGTCATACTTGCAACACAAGCTAACATGCTACCTTCACAGTCACTCATTGGCATTCACAGATAAAGCATACTCAGAGACCCCATTACACATTTATGAAAAACCCACCAAGCACTACAGAATTGAAGCTGCACAAGGAAACAGGGATCCATGACGGAGAACCCAGAGGGTGAGAGAGTAAGGCCATGTCTACACTAGGAGCACTTTGCTGGTATAGGTATATTATAACAGCAAAGTGCTACTAGTGTGGAGGCAGCTTATACTGGTAAAATTTGCCAGTATAACTTATTCCAGCCTCTGCAAAGCAAAATAAGCTAGAACAGCAAAAGTGCAGTTTTGCTAGTATTACCTCATCTACATAAGAACATAGGAATGGCCATAGTGGATCAGACCAGTGGTCCATTTAACCCAGTATCCTGTCTCCTGACAGTGGCCAATGCCAGCAGCTTCAGAGGGAATGAACAGAACAGGCAGTCATTGAGTGATCCATCCACTCATGTCCACTCCCAGCTTCTGGCAGTCAGTGGCTGGGGACACCCAAAACATGGGATTGCAATGCAACCCTGACCATCTTGGCTAATAGCCATTGATAAACCTATCCTCCATGAACTTATCTAATTCTTTTTTGAACCCCGTTATAGTTTTGGCCTTCACAACATCCCCTGGCAATGAGGTCAACAGTTTGACCATGTGCTTGTGTGAAAAAGTACTTCCTTTTGTTTCTTTGTTTAAAACCTATTGTGCTATGTGAAGGAGTAAATAACACTCCATTATTCACTTTCTCCAAACCATTCATGATTTTATAGACCTCTATCATATTCCCCCTTAGACATCTCTTTTCCAAGCTGAAAAGTCCCAATCTTAAATCCCAGACTACACTAGGGGCTTTTGATGACACAGCTATATTGGCCAGGGATCGCACCCCTGACTGACCTAGTTATGCCAGCAGAAGCTTGTAGTTTAGACATGGCCTGAGCAAATACTATGGAACTTTAAGGACATTATTAGGCAGGAGACGGAGAAGAGGGAAGGGAAAACTCTAGTCTGTGACACATCATTAAGCAATACTGATTCTAACCAGTATCATTGCTTTTTACATGTATGCTCTAGCCCAGTGGTGGGCAACCTGTGGTCCAGAGGCTGCACGTGGCCCGTCAGGGTAATCCGCAGGTGGACCGCGAGACAGTTTGTTTACACTGACCGTCCACAGGCACTGCTGCCCGCAGCTCCCAGTGGCCCCGGTTCACAATTCTCGGCCAATGGGAGCTGCAGCAAGTGGCGTAGGCCGCAGGGAGGTGCTGGCTGTCGCTTCCCGCAGCTCCCATTGGCCAGGAATGGCAAATCGCGGCCACTGGGAGCTGCAGGCAGCCATGCCTGTGGATGGTCAACATCAGCAAAATGTCCCACAGCCTGCCAGTGGATTACCCTGACGGGCCGCAGGTTGCCCACCACTGCTCTAGCCTCTTTGTTACAATACCAGGTCTTTAAAAATAAATAATTTATAATAGCTCACACATTGCAAAATCAATTTTCTCTTCAAAAACAAGTTATTAGAATGGGAGATTTTCTCAGTGAGCTGTGATATAGCTGCTATTGTGATGTGGGAAACTAATGTGTAGTAGAATCCTGTTTATCTGAAACATTTTGGGGATGTTTGAAATTCAGATAAATGGGGTTCAGATGAGAGAAGGCGCGCTCTGTTGTGCACATTATGAATTGAGAGGAGTTTTGTGCACCAAATTGCTATATGAGTGGGGACTTAGGCCCAATTTTTCCTAAGTAGCTACTGATTTTGAGTGTTTCAGTTTGGTCACCAAAAACTGGAGCCAACTAAAAATTTTTTTTAAAATGTTGGGCTTTGTCTCTAACAATTTCATATTTACCAGTATTCATGAGTGACAAGTGTAGATCCATTAGTAATTCCCATAGAGTGACATGTCCAACACTAATGAACAGCCCATCAAATATTGATTTTTAATTATTAATTATATTATTATTATTATAGCATCTAGAAGCCCAATCAGGATCAGGACCCCACTGTGCTTGGCGCTATACAAACATAAGATAGTCTGTGCCCTAAAGAGTTTACAATTTAAATAAGGACAAGACATGACAAGGAGGGAAGTCCTCCTGTATAACAAAAGGTAGGGGAGGAGTAGTGAGACAAGAATGAAGGTACAAAGACATATCCTGCTTCCTTCTTCATCTTTCTCTCCAGACAAGATGTGTTTAAGTGAGTGAATGAATTAACTGTAATGAATCACTAACACATCACAAGCCTAGCAATTGTCATTAGGTAGTTTGCTATGAGTGTCACCGTCAAGGTGGATCTTGAGAAAGGACTTGGCAGAGGACAAGATAATAGGTGTAATTGAAAGTGTATAGAAATAAATGGGTTTATTTTAATTGACTTCAACGAACTTTGGATTAGTCCAAATGGCTGTGTGAATTGATTTGGGAATTTATTCCACACATAAGAGACAACATTGAAGAACCTGTAAGTGTGCTCTACTGTCCACCATTTTTTCCTGTCATTTCTATAGATATTTGTTGATACTCTATAGTAAAAAACTGGTACCCTAACTCCATATTTGATGTCACTGTTCCCTATGGATGTCACATCTCATAACATACTGATTCTCTCACAATCATTTGAGAACCACTGGTGGTTTGCAGAGCACTTCCAGGTGATCCATAAACAGCTTCTGTCAGAATGGTGAAGTATTTGTCAGGGGAAGTCTAGGGTCAATCCTGACCAGCAATCCATTTTTAAAGGTGTTAAACTATCTATGTAAACCTCTAGTCAGTGTGTATTATATGTCCCCCTCTGTACCTGATCCACAGAGGATGTGATTCTGTTACAGTCCCCAGCTAAAAAGCCTGGGGCTTTAGCTCAAGCTATAGAGACTCACAGCTCTTGAGGTCCTTAGTGCAATCACCAGTGGCAGCCAAGACAGTGGACATCACATCTACACTAAGTCTTAAGTGATATTTCCCTAGGCCAGACAAGTCAGAGGAGCCAAATCTGTGGGTGCTCTGGGGCTGGAGCACCCATGGGGAAAAATTAGAGGGTGCTCCACACCCACCAGCAGCCAAGCTCTTCCCTTCTTGCCTCCTTCCCCCCCCCAAGCATGCTGTGTCCCCATTCCTCCCCCTGCCTCCCAGCGCTTCCTGCCCCCCCCGCCGCCTAACAGCTGTTTGGCGGCACTTAGGACTTTCTGGGAGGGAGGGGGAGGACCGGGGACCCAGCGCACTCAAGGGAGGAGGAGAAGAAGAGGCAGGGCAGGGGCAGGGAAGTGGGGGAAGGGGGTGGAATGGGGGCAGGAAGGGGACGGGGCTGGGTGGGAAAAGGAAGGGTGGGGGGGAATTTGGGAAAGGGGTGGAATGGGGGTGGGGGGAGGGTGGTGCAGGGTGGGGCCAGAGGCGGGGCAGGTGCAGAGCCAGGAGCAGGGGGGGGGTTGAGCACCCACCAGGTAGAGGGGAAGTCAGTGCCTATGAGACAAGTCCTCAGTCTTTAAACAAGATTTAGGCCTTTAGCTGCTACACAGCTACACAGGTTGCAGAGGAAGGAGTCAGTTTTTGTAGGGTACAACCCTGTGAGGTGCACGGCCGTCTGTAGGCATACGCAGCATACGCGGCTGCATAGGGCACCCACAAATTTGGGACACCATTCCCCTCGCTGGCCTGGCCGCGGCTGGAATCCTCTCTTCTCCGGCCCCTCCCCCACGCTGGGCCGGTGGGCTTCTCTCTACCCCCTCTCTCACTCGCTCCAGCCTCCAGCTCTGCTGCCCCAGCCCTGGAGAGCCCAGAGCAGCGCAGCTGGTCACTGGCAGCGCGGCGGCCCAGCCCACCGCCACCCAGAGCGGAATTCCTCCCTGGACCCTACCTGCCTGTGCCGCTCGGTCTCCGGTGGGGGTCAGGCCGGGGCCAGGACAGAAGTGAAACTTCCATGTGAGTGAGGGGGGAGGGAGCCGGGCCAAGCAGAGAGGGGTAAGGAAGGGACTTAAAGTGCTGTGCACTCACTGTCTCTCACACTTCCTTAACACACACACACACACACACACACACACACACACACACACACAGAGTCTCTCTCACACACAGACTGGCTCTCACACCCACATACACTGTGCGTCACGAGTCACAGTCCCCCAACACAGATTGTCACACACACACACACAGTCTCACACTCCCCAACACACACTCTGTCACACAGTCCCCCAACACACAGTCCCCCACACTGACTCTCTCTCTCTCTCTCACACGCACTGGCTCTCTCTCTCTCACACATACACACACATTCTGTCATGCACTCTCACACACACACACACGTATTATTATTGTTGTTATTACTGCTTGGAACTTCCTGTCAAAATGCTCGTGGTTAGGCAGGAGTGGCTTGGGGCTGCCAGAGGGCCGTGGGCTCTGGCAAGATGCAGCCCCCATGTGACAGCGCGAAGCCTGCCTTGAGCCATTGTTGGGAGCGTTCTGGGTGTCCGCGGGCGGGGGTGGTGGCTGTGCCCCCTCGACACACTGGGGTCAGCGGCGCCAGCTGGGGACCACCTTCAGTGGAGCATAGGGGCACCAGTCTAATAATACTGCGTAGGGCCCCATAAATCCTAAGGACGGCCCTGGTGAGGTGACATGGAGTAATTATGTGGATGCAAAGATCTCCTGTATAATATCACAGTGCCACCCCCAAATAAGTACAATATAATCCCCATATCACCCCTGCACTTCCCCATCTTACTCTTAGGCCAGATCCCCTCTTGTGTTCCTCTAGATTTTGCCAGCAGTAACCCTTTTGCTGGCACTTTTTGTTTCCAAGTCTTCTATAAATCGCTCCAATCTTTCCCATCACTCTCTCCCCATCAAAAGCCTCTCCCGCAATCCTGTTTTACAGAGCCAAAATCCTCTTGCTGTCTCCTTCATCCACAAATACTCACTGCCCTTCTTTCCCAGACTCATTCCTCTCTTCCCTCAATCCTACTTCCCTACCACGTTCTCCCCTTCCTACCCACAATCTCACAGTCTCAGGCATCTTTTCCCCCCAAGCCTCTTAGTGTACACTGAAAAAAAAATCCATGGCAGCTAGTCTCTGAGCCCTGGTCAACTGACTTGGGCTCACAGGGTTCATACTAGGGCGGGGGTTCTCAAACTGGGGGTCAGGACCCCTCAGGGGGTCGTGAGGTTATTACATGGGGGGTCGCGAGCTGTCAGCCTCCACCCCAAACCCCGCTTTGCATCCAGCATTTATAATGGCGTTAAATATATAAAAAAGGGTTTTTAATTTATAAGGGGGTCGCACTCAGAGGCTTGCTATGTGAAAGGGGTCACCAGGACAAAAGTTTGAGAACCACTGTGCTAGAGGCTAAAAATAGCACTGTTGACATTCCTGCTCAGGCTGGAGCCCAAGCTCTGAGATCCTCTCCCCTCTCTGGGTTTTAGAGCCTGGGCTCCAGGCCGACTGGGAACATCGACACTACTTATTTAGCCCCATATTGTGAACTCTGCAACCCAAATCAGTTGACCTGGGTTCCGAGACTCACTGCCACAGGGTTGTTTTTTTTTTCAGTGTAGATATATCCTAATGCTTTCTTCCTTCTTAGCCCCCTCCTGTTTCATTTCTCTAAATTTCTTCATTCTGTCTTCCCCCTAAAACCCCTTGCTCCATTCATCTCTCAAACCTGATCTTTTCTTTGTTCATATTAAGCTCTTACTCCCGCACTACTACCTCAAAATTGCCACAGTCCTTCCTCTTTTCCCAGATATCACCTTTCTATTTGCCCCTCCAAGGGCAATTGATAATAATTGTGAAAACAGGTCTATAACTTTTCCCTGCTTAGGCATTTACCATGGCAAGCAGATCAAGTTATTTACAAAAAAAATGTTATTAAACAGATGCTAGAGAACCAGACAGACTAAATTAGTCCAAACAAAGAGCTAAAGCCACGTTGCTATAATTGGAGGACTATGCTGAAATCATGCTTGGTAAAAACAGAAGATGTGGAACTGGAAATTAATGAACCAAAATTCGTGTGTCAGATATTAGGCCTAATTGGTGGACAAAATAATGAGATGGGCTATTCCACCCATCAATCCCTTTTGGGGTCCTTAAAGAAAGAGACATTGGGGAGAATGATGATCATACAGAAAGAACAGATGGAGAGAAAGAAGAATGGTGAGAAAGAAGAAATGGAAGCTACTGAAACAAGCTTCACCACCATCTCCTGTGACCCCAGGCCTTTCCTTGCCCTAATCCCGAGGGATGCCCTGCCCAGACCAGACCACAAAGAGGGATCCAGATGACATCACCACCCCTACTTGCTCCTGCTCAATCCCAAACACTGCTTGGGATGAAATGGAATTGGACTTTAACAATAGCAGCAATAACTGCTTCAATCCATCTCAGCTAACTTCTCTTTTCCCCAAAAGGACAAAAAAGGGGGTTTTCCTTTGAAAACTCTCTCCAGCTAAAGGGAAAGAGAACAAGATATGTTGTTAAAATGAAAGCCTTACTTAATACTTTACATTTCTGATGCTCTGTTTCTCCTCGTTTCTGTATCTTTCATAAAAGATTAAAAAGGTTTTTAACCATGTGTTTGCCATGGCACCAAGCAGGTTGAGGTTTCTGTATACCAAACTCTGAACTTTGACTAAGGCCACGTCTACACTTCCAGCGCTGCAGTGACACTGATACAGCTACACGGTTGCAGCACATCTGGCGAAGACACTCCGTGCTGATGGGAGAGCGCTCTCTTGTCGGCATAACCCCCCCGCACTCCGGCTGCACGCAGCCTAAGCGATGTTGGCGGGAGAAGCTCCCCTGCCGATAAGCAGCGGCACGTGCCAGCCAGCCGCGGGCGCGGCGTGTGGCGATGGCGGCGGTTGGCGGTTGGAGCGAAGCGGGGCGCAGGTGGAGGAGTCTGTTCAGCAGCGCGCGGCTGGGGCCCCGGAGTCGGAAGACCGACGCGGCGGGCCGGGGGAAGGAGGGAGCCTGGGAGTTCCGATCCCTTCTTCCCCGGTCCCCCAGGGGCGGCGGCGTCCGCTGTCCGCGCCGCGACTGGGGCAGCCGCCGAGTTAGGAGAGCGGGGAGGAGACTGGGTGACGGTTTGTGCCTCGGGGCGGGTTCGGCAACCCCCGCGGCATGAAGGGACACACAGGGACTCTGCCGCGTGCAGCCCCCGCGGAGCCGAGCGGGAGCAGCAGGTAAACCCTCGTCAGTCCGCCCTCCCATGCACCCTTCCCCGCAGCCCCTTCCCGGCCCCTCTCCCATCCGGACACCCCCTGACCACGCAGCCTCCTGCCTCGCCCCCTTCCATACGGCCACCCTCCCGAGCCTGTGCAGCCTCCTACCATACAGCCCCTGCCTCGCCCTGTCCTATACGCCCCCCCGTCCCATGCAACCTCCTGCCTCACCTCACCCCATATGGCCACCCCACTCCATGCAGCCTCCTGCTTCACCTCATGAAGCCTCCTGCTTCACCCCATCTCTCTGCGCCCCCCTCCGCCCCACTCCCATTCCCTGGGGCTAGTCCATCCCATCCCACACAGCTCCCTGCCTCACTTTCATCCCGTGTGGCCACCCCCCTCATCTCATGCAGCCCCCTGCCTTATTCCCATCCCATATGGCCATCCTATCCCATGCTGCACTGTAAAACCCATTGCCTAGAGTACTGGGATGCGGGCAGTGGGAGGAAAGTAATTCTTAGACCGATTGTTTGGACAAAGAGAATGGCATTTGTTCTGGGTGGGAATTGGGGAGGGGGTGATTGGTGATTCATGGTATATGTTGAGTGTTTTATAAATACTACACACGTTGTGGTTTTTTCCCCCCAGAAGTGGAACTAATCAGTTCAGTTGAACTGGTTTCTCCAACGGAGTGGGGTATAAAGTGAGCATGTAGCTGTTACATGAGATGTGGTGATGGTTTTGCTGGAAGCTACCCTGCCTATTCAGGCTGAGTGTAATGTAAATAGTGTTTCTGAGGATAAGATTAAACAGCAAGTTCCATGCTCATGTGACTGCTACACAAAAGAGCAAACCAGTGAAAAAATTCACAATGAGAGGGATTCACAAGTGTTTGCTGTGGGGGGAGATACAGCATTTTCTGCTAAGACATAAATAGTTGCAACATTTGAGTGGCTGATACTGTGATTTTTGTTCTTTGGAAGGAGGATCTTGTAGTCAACAGTTAATTTCATCTAGTTTAACTTGTTTCAGTGTGTTAAATATCTAAACTTTTCTGTCATTTATATATGGGCAATTTATGCGGATGTATAATTTTAGCATCTTTAGCAAATACATTTTAATTTTGTATTGATATTTGCATAACTTGTATATCAACTTAGATTTCTGTAAAAATAAAAGGAAACAAAGACTCTCCTTAAAGAATTATCCTTCATCTTTATGTATGAGTATGAGATATCATATTTGTTGTGCTATATGATACAATAGTTAATACGCCACAATAGTGGTGTATTTTTTTTGGAAATGTTTGTTTTGCTGTCCCTTTAAGGAACACTGTTATATTCAAAGTAACATTTCAAAAAGCAATGTTTCTAGTAACATTTCAGATTGAAACAGAAGAAATTTAAAATCGCATTTATTTTTCATGGTGGTATTTTGTTTTCATTGCTTTCAGGTAGGCCGGTGAAAATAAACTAGTCAGTTTTATGTTTGTTTATGTAGGTCTGTTTATTTAGATTTATTAAACAAATAACTAATAAAAAGGGGCTCCTAACTAAGGCTTTAATTGCCTTGAATTACAAAACCAAAAATTAACCACCTGCCAGCAACCAAACTCCTTGTCTACCACAAATCAGATTGCCCTCAAAATCCACCTCCACAGCAGCCCATATAAATAGATGTACCTCTCAATGTGTCCTGAAGGTCAGTAGACTTGGGCTGTTTCAGACAGATGATGGCTGTTCCACACAGAGAATGTCCCCTCACAGAGAATACTTAGCTGCCAACCGTATTTCTTCTACATCGAGAGGGACCCATCTTGAACTGCCCCACTGATTGCAAGTGTGGTTGTTTCACTTTCAAATTCTCAAGCTCCATTACAGTGCTGCAATGTTTGGTGCAAACACCAAAGTGATTTTTTTAAAGGAATTAAAGTTCTGTTAACCATAGATTTTTGAAAAAGGTGTTTTGGGGTTTTTTGAACAAAAAATGTAATTTTGAGCCAAATTTAATGTGTCCCTCTAAAAAAGGACACCGCTGAAGTAAAAATCACACTTCTGTTGTTATAAGTAACACCAATGATTACTATAACAAGGAAATTAGCAAAAACAATACTTGTCAATTTTTTTAGACAGGGAACCCTTTATACATTAATGAACAGTTATTCATACCTATCAGAGTCAATGATCCTATGTGTTTTTGACAGCACTTTGTATATATTCATTTTATATTTTCATTTTAGTCAATTTCCCTTTTTTATGTGGATCTTTCACATAGCATCAGAAGAGAGAGAGGGAGAGAATTAAAAAAATATATGGTTGGGGTATGGGTAAATATAGATCCAGAAACTGTTTCCAACTCTGTTTTTTTAAAAGTTGACTAGATTTCAAATTGACAAGTTTCTAAGTTTTCATGCAACTGGTGGAACATAGTAAATAGATACAGCATTAAGCATATAATGTTTCCATTGTAAAATATGTTGTCCTTTCACAGTTCTTACTACTTTAAGGGGGAAAAATGATTAGAGACTTGGTGGTGCTCTCAAAAACATGATAAATGAATCCTGGGTTTCATGGAAGAAGGAAGTACTAGTGCATTAGAAGATGGAGCCATCCATACAGGTAATAAGACTGTCTTTAAGATAGTTTTACAGAAATGAATATATTGCAAAGCTTGTAAAATAAAATGTCTGTGAAGATATAACTAAGTAATAAAAGATAAGAGGATGTAGTGATATGAGGAGTAATGATTTAAGATCGTGGTTGCAGTTTTCAAATTTAGGTGCCTAAATGCTGATTTTAGTGCTCAGTCCAGCAAACGAAGAAGATGTGAGTAACTTTATTGCTGTCTTTCAATTGACGTAAATGGAAACATTTTCTTAAGTAAAGTTACATGTGTGAATATGTAAAGAATTGGACACTTAAATAAGCACTTGGGATCAATCCTGATTCTATTAAAGTCAATTGCAGAGCTCCCTGTGATTTCAGTGGGATTGGGATTTGATCCATGGATGACAAAGGAGCCTAAATATGGATCTTATGCCTAATTTGGGGCACCCAAGTTTGAAAATTAGACCTTCGGTTGTAATGCTTAAAGCCAGAGGCAGTGATATTATGTATTTTTACTCTGTGTTAGATTTTGTCGTTATAAAACAGCTTTTTAAAAAATATAACTTGTTCTACACAGCAGAAAAGATATTTATCCTCAAGACTGCTAGTTGTAAGAATGCTTTGCAATGACCAGTTGGATATCTTGCTGAATGCTGTTTCATACTTCTGAGTAGTATACCTTGCAACTTGTGTTTAGTCATGCCCCATATCCTGTATCCTACATAATCTATTTTCCATATGAAATTTATTTACAAATGATTGTCCAGGAATATTATGAAAATCATCAACTTTATAAGAATACAAGAATTAGCTCATCTATTCTTATGTTTGACTACATACATACGTACAAAATAAGCAATTTAGATTCCACTCCTCAAATAATGCACTATTTTCACTGAGCTGCTGTATTAACTGTTATAGCTGTAGATTATAATTTTTGATGTTGTTTGGAGCTGCAAACATTTACACAAAATATAAAATCACATTTACCTTTTATTCTCTTTTGGGGGCATAAGTTTTAACTTTTATTTTATTTTCTTATGTTATGTAACTGTACCTTATCAAATTGTCATTCTTGCTAAATTTGAGATTAATATTAAAGTTTAATTGCTTTCTGCTTTGTTTGGAGTATTAAATTTGTAGTGTTAATTACAGTTTTTCACTTAAAAGTAATAGAGACACATTGATAGGTTTGATCAGTTGGAATGCCAGTGTTTGTGTGGATTTAAATCAATTACAAAATGTCAGTCTAAGAAAACAAAGAATTAGTTTTAGTTTCACAAACTACAATGTATGCAAATTATACAAAAATACTGTGATGAATTACTTATCTGTGGCTATGCATCATTGACTAAAAATTCTGGTGTTCTAAATGTATATGCTGCCTTTGATGCACAACATTTATAACAATATTTCTAAAACTTTTAAATATATTGACCTGCAACAGACTGTAGAAGAACAATGTATTGTGTTTATTTGCTAAGCATGATATATGGAATTTGTGTTTACTCATTGTTAAAGTAAAATAACTGTACTTTATTACCATGAAAAAGTATATACCATAAAATTACATTTCTGTTTTTTTTTAAAAGAACATCAGTTTCTCCTCTTCCTCAATATGATGAAAATGTAAAATCTATACAAAATTACTAGGTAATTACAAATATTTGGCGATAGCAACTTAAGAAGAGCCCAGTATTCTGATGTTTTCTAAGATGGACAGTTTTTTAAATAAATATCTGGTCTTTGTTCCAAATTGAAGTCACCCTGCCAATGAAGGATTTAAAATTAATTTTGCAAATCTCTGAAGAATGCTATATAAAAATGGGCATGTTTTTTAAAAAAAAAGAAATTGGGATAATCATACCTATTGTTACCCTGGCTTGATTCCTAGACATAAGATTTTCTCAGGCTTTGAAAAATCTATAGTCAGCCTTTCCTACATAAATCCACACACTATATATATAAGTGGTTTAAAAAGGGCCAGCTTCACAAAGCTGAAAAAAATTAAGCCACATCAGCTGGGAGAGATAATTTAAACTGAAAAATGTAAATGATAATTTTAAACTGTGTAAGAACATTTTACTAGATGCCCCCCCAAAAAGCCACAATTGAGATAGATAGAAGGCAGTCCCAGTTTAAAAAAAGAAAAATCCAACTTGGCTTAAAGGGGAAGCATATGTGCTGACTCCATGGGTGCTCTGGGGCTGGAGCACCCACGGGAAAAAAATGGTGTGCGCTGAGCACCCATTGGCAGCCCCCCTACCAGAACCTCCCCCTCCCACCAGTGCCTCCTGCCCGCTGGTGGGTCCCGCAGATCAGCGCCTCCCCCTCCTTCCCAGTGCCTACTGCCTGCCACGGATCAGCTGTTTCGTGTTCGGGGGAGGGGGCAGAACTGGGCAGGGTAGGAAGAGGTGGGGTGGGGGTGGGACCTTGGGGAAAAGGTGGAGTAGGGGCGGGGCCTGGGTGGAGCTGGGGGGAGAGAAAGAAACTACAAAAATAAATAAATAAAAGATAAATATATAACTAATGGAAAAAAGGGAAGTTGATAGCAATTCATATAAATTGAAAAGTAGGAATTGTTCAAAAAAATCAGTGAGAAGGAAAGGGGCACAACGAGAAAATTACTGCCATCAGAGTTAAAGACAATAAGGAGTTTTCCAAGTACAGTAGATAGCACTTAATAGCTGACCGGCTGAGGTGTGAGTGGGCGGAAGGGAGGGGCCAGGGGAGCAGGGAGAAGTCCACCGGCCCAGCGCTGGGGAGGGGCCAGAGAGGAGGAGTCCGCTCTGCGGCCAGGTGAAGTCCCGCCGCAGCCAGCAAGCGGAAGCCTGAGACCCTTGGGGCGCCCCCCTGGCTACAGCACCCTGGGCGTGGGCCCAGTTTGCCCGGCCCTAAGGCTGGCCCTGCATATTAATGATGTGATATAATCCCTACAAAATGAGAAATTAAAGACCTTTTTTAACATATAACCATGACCTCATTATCTGCTGCAAGGAAAATAAGTCCATACATTATTGTACTCTCTTTTTGGTCATGGCAATAAGATTAATCAACATGCTCTTCACTGAAGATTTAGTGATAACTATGCTTTCAATCCAGACTGTAAAATAAATATATTTCCAGATTTTAACCAATATGTAAATTGGTTAGATGTCTAACTCCTTAGATATCTATTGAAAACCAGAAGCATATTGATGCTCTTCTTCAGAACTATCAGTTCCTTGATCATATATAAAGGATTAATGAAACAACCTCTGACAGGCTGTCTACTTTATTCAATTCCTATCTCCTATTTATATTATTTTCCCCTCTCTCAGCTATGTTTTACACACAAAAGTCTATATCTTAAAGATAATGATACATATGAATTAATGCAGTCTAATACTATACTTCTATCATATTTTTCTACAAGAAGCAACAGATTACTGGATTTAACACTATATGAATGTGTTCTGTGAAATAAAAGCATTTTATTTTAGCAACATATCTCACATCAGATAATTTAAGAGAAATCAATATGCCTCACCTATATTACCATTTGTTAAATATATATCAGTGATCCACAAACAAAGATCAATTATTACAAATGTAATGTTATAATTAAAATTAGGTGAGCTTGGATGGGAGTAAAGAGAAAAATTTTAGCAAGTCCTTCTTAGTAGGACAAGTGGCAGTTTCTCCCATATTTCTTATGCCTCCTACAAGAGGATATCTACTTCTCTGGAAAACATTTAGGCCAAGAGACCTGAATTCAAGCTCATTCTTGATAGTTTAAGAAAACTGCTAAACAAATAGGCAAAGGAAACTGGTAAAAGTATTTTATGGTCATGCTTTCATTGCTCCGTTATTTTAAATATTGCCTTTCAAAAGATCAAATACAAATACATAACTAATGATATTTGGAATGAGTTAATCCAAATTTTGGAAATTATTCTGTGTTCAAGAGTGATCCCTTTTTCTTATCCCAAGTCATCATCAGTCCAAAAAGGACTTCAGTTTCAGTATTTAATTAGTTCACATTTTAGTTTAGGGCATTTTGGTCCCAGTTGGTAATATCCTGCTCATTGAGCATATTTCCCCCATCCTGCTGGAAATACAGAACAGCTAGTTTTACAGCATCATCTACCAAAAAGCAAGAGGGCAAATAGTGAAATCCAAAGGGAATATATGAACTGATTCCACCTCCCACTGCTCCAGTATTCTTTGCTTTCTTTTTTTTGGAAGAATAGAGCACAGCTCTGAGTCTTCTTACTCCAGGCTTTTCTTTACTCTTGCTCTTTTCTGAAATGATACAACATGACTCCAAAAATGGGCAAAAAGAGGAAGGATGAAGATAGAAAGGAACAGGTCAAGAAAAAATAGCCTGACACGCTTCTCTGAAGATTCTATGAGTTGTGCAACTTGCCAGTGATACGAAAAACAAACCTAAGAAACCCCAGTGGATCCATCACCAATTGTACAGGCTCCACTTACTCTCTTGTTTCAGACCCTTTATTATCCTTTCCCACAGGGATTTCATCCCTCTGGCTAATATCTTCTTCCAGGGACAGATTCTGTCTAGTGCTACTGAGGGAGTTCCCTCCCTTGCTGTCCTCTGTCCCTGCTGCCTCTATCCCACAGCTTTTAAAGTTGTCTTCTTCAGAGGCTGCTCTTGCTGCTTCTTCCCTCCTCCTCCTCCAGTCTATTTCAAACAGTATGTGAGTTGCTATAGAATTCAGAGGGAGCAGGCTTTGCAAACTTCCCCTGCCAATAATTTTTCTTGCTAATGCTGTGCTGAATTTGGCTTCATTTTTCTTTGCAGTCCACCAGAGGAGGCTCATGTGTACTTTCAGCATAGTGTTGGCTGCAGTATTTTTTTTTTCAGTTTCAGACAGTTTTACCCCTCTAGTGATTTCCTCTACTTTGTTTTTCCATCAAATGGGTTTTTCTTGATCTTCCATCCTTTTGTGAGAGCGTCATCTGCTTCCTCCTCTAAGTCCTTAAAACAATTTCATTTCCCAGGGGCACAGACAAATTTATTTGGAAGGTAAGGGTTTGTGTTAAAAAATAAAATAGCTATTGAATATCATGTTCACACTATCTATTTTTTGTAGCAGAGGCAGCCCCCTGATTATTCAGTTTATTTTTTTCATCACAGGAAGGGTATAGTCCTCTGATTGTCTCAGCTGCTTGAAGTCCTGCTCTTTCTCCTGGGGTATCAACTGGCTCTTTTGTAGCCTGGGCCAGGTTGAAGGTCTCTTCTGCAGCAGGCTCCATCTCCTTTGTTCCCTGGCTGAGAAATGGTTCAGCAAGCAGGGTCTTGTCTTTTGAGGGGGAATTCTCAGTTCCTGTGTGAGTCTCATCTGTCTGTGCTTCTGGTTGGCTGTTTCCCTTTGTCTCTCACAGAGGATCTCAAGATGCTCATCCTCTTACTCTGTCTCACTCTAGGAAGACCTGGGATAGGTCCAGTTAGCTTTCACTCCTCTACAGCTGACTGCTAGAGCCTCCTGATAGCTTCCTGTCTTCTTTCCTTTCCCTTGCTCCCTCCTCATTTCTTCTATTTGTTCTTTTCACAAAGGGAAGGGGTAGGGCAGATATCATGGAGCTGTGGTTCTCTGGCTGCCTTCTACAGCCTCTAACCTCAGTCCCATCATGCCTGGGGAGGGGGCAGTCAAAGGGCCTCCAGCTGCCATCTAACTTGTAGTATTTTTCTTGTCAGAGCCTGGGGGAGCAAGGAACCCAGGAGATTATATAACGGGGTGGCCAAACTTATTGACCCTCTGAGCTGCATCTAACAATCTTCAGAAGTTCAAGAGCCAGGGCATACCTGCCAGGGTTCGGGGCTGCAGCCCTGTGGGAGGCGCCTTCAGGGGCTTGGGGCTTCAGCCCCACGCCTGTTGAAGCCCCGAGCCCCAGCAAGCATGCCCTGTGAGGCTGAAGCCCCAAGATTCCCCCTCCCCACTGGGCAGAAGGCCCTACTCCACCACCCCGCTGCAAGGCAGAGGTCTCGAGCTCCCCTCTCCCCTCCCAGTCTGGTAAGTGTGGAAAGGGGGGGGGGGTTCCGCGAGCCACACTTTAACTGTAAAAGAGCTGCATGCGGCTTGTGAGCCACGGTTTGACCACCCCTGTTATATAAGCAAAACATACAGACAATTGTTTTCCAGGGCAATCAATGGACCAGATGTAAGCTGTTCCCTTTCTTCATTCTGCCACATAATAGTCAGTTCTACAAAGATTGTAGTGACTATTTAAAACTAAGAGGTTAACTAAATATTTGTTTGCCAAAGAGTACTGTGTTTATTTTTAGTTCTGCAGCCATACACCATTCTTACTATGTGAGGAGAGACTGAGTGAATTACAGAAACAAAGTGTATATTTTCAGGGTGCTAAAATGAAATACCTTAAAACATGGGTGCTTAAAAAGGAGGAAACTACAATTTCAACAGCAAGTGGAACAGCTTCTGCTGGTTGTACTACTGAGCTGTCTTGGCCATGACCTGCAACAGGAATCTAATGTCAGTTGGCTGATCCTATTAGCATTTCTGAGATACCTCGTCAACCATAACTTAAATCTTTTGCTATGTTTAACTGTGGCAAAGGAGCCATTCTTTCTGCTCATCCAGGTTTGATGATTTTCAGTGGCTCCATTATTCGGAAGCTAGTGACAGTGCACTTTGTTTCTACTGTTGTACAGCTTTTAGGCATAAACTACTTTTGACTAAGTACACAGATGAAGCTCTCACAGAGTCTGGATTCTTTAT
>NW_020704130.1:0-6262 GCF_002925995.2 Terrapene triunguis | reverse complement strand
CAGACTCCTGTACCCCACTGGTCTGGGTCTGTCACATATCCCTCCCCCCTGCTCAACGCCAAGGGGTTGGGCAGCTTGGGACGCCAGACAGTGCACACGTGACAAGCCATCGGCGTTGCCATGACGGCTCCCTGCTCTTTGTTGCACAGGGAACTGGAAAGGTTGGAGGTATAAGAACCATCTGGTCACCCTTGTGTTCTTCTCCTTGTTCCGCTGCATCCATTGAAGAGGGGCATGGTCGGTCACGAGGACAAATCTGCGCCCGAGCAGGTAGTAGCGGAATGTTTCCATGGCCCGTTTTACAGCAAGGCATTCTCTCTCCACCACTGCATATTTTTGTTCCGTTGGAAGGAGTTTCCAACTGAGGTATAGAATTGGGTGTTCCTCCTCCCCGACCAACTGTGGTAGAACGGCCCCCAACCCTACTTCCGATGCATCCGTCTGCAGAATAAACTCCTTGGTGAAATCAGGGGCTATCAGTACGGGGTTACTGCAGAGGGCAGTCCGTAGGTCTGTGAATGCTTCCTCTGCTGCGTCAGACCATCTCACCAGATCAGGTCCACGGGCTTTCACTAGGTCTGTCGGTGGCTTGCCCTTGTGGCAAAGTGGGGGATAAATCGTCGGTAATACCCCACCACACCTAGGAATGTCCGGACTTGTTTCTTGCGACTTGGTCGGGGCCAAGTTTGGATGGCCTCTAACTTGTTCACTTGGGGTTTTACCAGACCTTTTCCCACAATGCAGCCAAGATATTTGGCCTCTGTAAACCCTACAGCACACTTGGCAGGGTTTGCTGTAAGGCCAGCTCGCCTGAAGGTATCGAGGACTGCTTCCACCTTCTCCAGGTGGGTTTCCCAGTCTGGGGTATGAATGACCACATCGTCCAAGTAGGCAGCAGCATAACTGTTATGCGGGCGTAATAGCTTGTCCATGAAGCGCTGGAAGGTAGCTGGGGCCCCATGTAGTCCAAAAGGGAGGACAGTATATTGAAAAAGACCCTCTGGTGTAGAGAACGCAGTCTTTTCCTTTGCGTCTTCTGCAAGGGGAATCTGCCAGTAACCCTTTGTCAAGTCTAGGGTAGTAAAGTACTGGGCATTACCCAGACGGTCCACTAGCTCATCTATGCGAGGTATGGGGTACGCGTCGAACTGGGATACTTCGTTTAGTCGCCGGAAGTCGTTGCAAAATCTTGTGGTGCCATCAGGTTTGGGCACCAGCACAATTGGGCTGGACCACTGACTGTGGGATTCTTCGATGATCCCCAACTCCAGCATTTTTTTTACTTCTGCTTTTATTTCCTCCCTTTTTGCCGCTGGCACCTGATAAGGCCTCATTGTTACTCTGGCCCCAGGGTTCGTGACGATGTGGTGATATGTCTCGGTTGTTTGACCCAGTTTTGTCGAGAACACATCTTGGTTCCGGAAGATCATCTCAGACACCTCATTCTTCTGGTCTGGTGTTAAATCGGGAGACACTCTCATCTGTTTGGAAGGCTTGTTTTCCTGGTTTAGGTCTTTTTGGACCGTTGTGCATGCCTCTTGTGCATGCCAGGGTTTCAGAAGGTTAACATGATAATTCTGTTCTTGTTTTCTGCGTCCTGGCTGCCACACCTTGTAGGTTACTTCCCCCACGGGTTCAACCACCTCATAGGGCCCCTGCCATTGGGCCAGAAGCTTGCTTTCTGCCGTGGGTACCAACACCATAACCCGATCCCCTGGTTGGAACTGTCACACTTTTGCCTGGCGATTGTAATGGGTTCGCTGGGCTTCCTGTGCCTTCTCCAAATGTTCCCGTACAATAGGGGTAACCTGGGCTATCCGGTCTCGCATCTCCATTACATGCTCTATTATATTTCTCCCCTCATTGGATTCCTCTTCCCAGATCTCTTTGGCGATATCTAGTATGCCACGGGGATGACGTTATTTAGAAAAACTGGACGTGCACAAGTCCATGGGGCCGGATGCGCTGCATCCGAGGGTGCTAAAGGAGTTGGCGGATGAGATTGCAGAGCCATTAGCCTTTATTTTTGAAAACTCATGGCGATCGGGGGAGGTCCTGGATGACTGGAAAAAGGCTAATGTAGTGCCCATCTTTAAAAAAGGGAAGGAGGAGGATCTGGGGAACTACAGGCCAGTCAGCCTCACCTCAGTCCCTGGAAAAATCATGGAGCAGTTCCTCAAGGAATCAATTATGAAACACTTAGAGGAGAGGAAAGTGATCAGGAACAGTCAGCATGGATTCACCAAGGGGAAGTCGTGCCTGACTAACCTAATTGCCTTCTATGATGAGATAACTGGCTCTGTGGATGAGGGGAAAGCAGTGGATGTGTTATTCCTTGACTTTAGCAAAGCTTTTGATACGGTCTCCCACAGTATTCTTGCCACCAAGTTAAAGAAGCATGGGCTGGATGAATGGACTGTAAGGTGGATAGAAAGCTGGCTAGACATTCGGGCTCAACGGGTAGTGATCAACGGCTCCATGTCTAGTTGGCAGCCCGTTTCAAGCGGAGTGCCCCAAGGGTCGGTCCTGGGACCGGTTTTGTTTAATATTTTTATTAATGATCTGGAGGATGGTGTGGACTGCACTCTCAGCAAGTTTGCAGATGACACTAAACTGGGAGGCGTGGTAGATACACTAGAGGGTAGGGATCGGATACAGAGGGACCTAGACAAATTAGAGGATTGGGCCAAAAAAAACCTGATGAGGTTCAACAAGGACAAGTGCAGAGTCCTGCACTTAGGACGGAAGAATCCCATGCACTGCTACAGACTAGGGACCGAATGGCTAGGTAGCAGTTCTGCAGAAAAGGACCTAGGGGTCACAATGGACGAGAAGCTGGATATGAGTCAACAGTGTGCTCTTGTTGCCAAGAAGGCTAACGGCATTTTGGGCTGTATAAGTAGGGGCATTGCCAGCAGATCGAGGGACGTGATCGTTCCCCTTTATTCGACATTGGTGAGGACTCATCTGGAGTACTGTGTCCAGTTTTGGGCCCCACACTACAAGAAGGATGTGGAAAAATTGGAAAGAGTCCAGCGGAGGGCAACAAAAATGATTAGGGGTCTGGAGCGCATGACTTATGAGGAGAGGCTGAGGGAACTGGGATTGTTTAGTCTCCAGAAGAGAAGAATGAGGGGGGATTTGATAGCTGCTTTCAACTACCTGAATGGGGGTTCCAAAGAGGATGGAACTCGGCTGTTCTCAATGGTGGCAGATGACAGAACAAGGAGCAATGGTCTCAAGTTGCAGTGGGGGAGGTCTAGGTTGGATATTAGGAAACACTATTTCACTAGGAGGGTGGTGAAGCACTGGAATGCGTTACCTAGGGAGGTGGTGGAATCTCCTTCCTTGGAGGTTTTTAAGGCCCGGCTTGACAAAGCCCTGGCTGGGATGATTTAGTTGGGAATTGGTCCTGCTTTGAGCAGGGGGTTGGACTAGATGACCTCCTGAGGTCCCTTCCAACCCTGATATTCTATGAGTCTATGATGCCCGTATAATAACTCGAAGGGGGAAAACCCAGTTGAGGCCTGAGGTACCTCCAGGATAGCGAACATAAGGTAGGGTAGTAGGGTGTCCCAATCCTTCCCGTCCCGACTTACCACCTTCCTTATCATAGCCTTGAGGGTTCGGTTAAACCTTTCTACCAACCCATCAGTCTGCGGATGGTAGACCGAAGTTCTCAGGGTATGTAAATGGAGCAGCGTACAGAGGTCCTTCATTAGCTTCGACATAAATGGGGTTCCTTGGTCAGTTAATATCTCCTTCGGTAGCCCCATTCGGGCAAAGATCCCCACCAGCTCTTTGGCTATAGTTTTAGAGGCCGTGTTCCGCAGAGGGACGGCTTCTGGGTAGCAAGTAGCATAGTCCAAAACAACAAGTATATATTGGTGGCCCCGAGCCGTCTTCTCCAGGGGTCCCACTAGGTCCATGGCTATTCGCTCGAAGGGGACCTCTATGATGGGAAGGGGTACTAAAGGTGCCCTCAAGTGGGGACGGGGACTGTGCAGCTGACACTCCGGGCAGGAGGCACAGTACCTCCGCACTTCTTCATGTACTCCGGGCCAGAAGAACCGTCGTAGGACTCATGCCAGGGTCTTCTCTACCCCCAAATGCCCCCCAAAAAGATGACTATGAGCAAGACTTAATACAGCGTTCTGGTGTTTTTGAGGTACTAGGATCTGCTATACCTTCTGCCCCTGTACTGGTGCAACCCGGTATAAGAGATCCTTCTTCATTATGAAGTAGGGTCCTGGTCCCTGGGTTTTCCCTTCCCTTTTCTATTTCAGTCACCTCCTTCCTAATGTTGTCGTACCTTGGGTCTTCTGCCTGGTCCCGTCCAAAATTTCCTCTCCTGGGGCTAATCTGCCCAAGATCTAGGGGCCCAGTCTCTGTTGCCTCTACTGGTTCAGAAGCATTAGGGTGGGGGTCAGACTCAGGTGCTTCTCCCTCCTGCGTGGCCTCCTTTTCAGCTGCGCGGGTCCGCCTACCTACAAGAGCGACCTCTGGCTTCGGGTCACTATTTGGATTCCCAAGGCCTTAGCTGCCCTTCTTTCCCTTTTTGTCTTTCTACCCTGTCTGGGAGTAGAGAACAAATCTGGGGATATTTCAGAGAAGATTGGGGGTTGACAGTCTGCTGTGGATGCCTCACCAATTTTAGGGTCCCCATCTTTCTCCAATCCCCCTACTGGGAGTAAGTTTCCAAACCCTGGGAAGTCCCTCCCTATGAGCACCGGGTATGGGAGTTTAGGGACTACACCTGCTGCTACCTCAGTAGTGTTCCCTTGGATCTCGATTTTTACTGGGATGGTGGGGTAGTAACTAACTGTCCCATGGACATATGTTATCCCCGTACGTTTAGCCTGCAGCAGCTGACTACGCTTCACGAGCTTCCCTGAGATAAGCGTGATAGCACTCCCCGAATCAACCAGTGGTGTGGTCCCTACCCCATTTAGTTTCACTGGTCTGGTATACATATGTGGGGTTAGTGAGACCCCCACAAGGTGGATTAGGGAGCATGGATCTGTCCAGTTCCCCAGGTTACACTGCATAGGCTCCTCAGCATTGGGACACTGTGCAGCTATGTGTCCCCACTCCCCGCAGGCATAACATCTGTATGAAGCCCTAGGCGTTCCCCGGTCTCTTGGTTTGGGCAGTCTAACATCACGATCCTCTTCTCCCTCAGTGCTCCGACTCTTTGTGGCCTCTGATAGGCCTTCAGCCTCTCTCTTTTTCCACCTGGGCCCTCCTGGTGGCCCAGTCACCCGAACTTTAGGGCTTGGTGCTGCTAGTTTAACCCGGTGTGCCTTTTCCTTAACTGGTTGGGTCAGCTCCCTCGCTGTCCTTTGCTTCTCTACCAGGGCGACAACCTCGTCATAGGTGGAGGGTTCGTTCTGGCTTACCCAGGCACAAAGGTCTGGTGGTAGTCCCCTCATGTATCGGTCGATGACCAGAACTGCTAGTATCTCTTCCGGACTCCGGGACTCTGTTTGCAACCACTTTTGTGCGAGATGGATGAGGTCGTACAATTGGGACCGCGGAGTTTTGTCTTCCTGGTACCTCCAACCGTGATACTGCTGGGCCCGCACTGCTGTCGTTACCCCAGATCTGGCCAGGATCTCTGCTTTCAGCTGGGGGTAGTCTGCCGCAGCCTCTTCAGGCAGATCATGGTAGGCCTTCTGGGCCTCCCCACACAGGAATGGGGCAAGGATGCCAGACCACTGATCTCGAGGCCAGGCCTCCCGTAGGGCTGTCCTCTCAAAGGCCAGAAGGTATGCCTCTACATCATCCTCCCGTGTCATTTTCTGCAGCCAATGGCTGGCCCGTATGAGCTGCGTCCCATCATGGCCGCGATTCAGCTCTGGAAGGGATTTTACCTGGTTTACCAGTTCCCGCAACATAGCTCGGTCTTGAGCAGCCTGGTCCATCAGCAGGTGATTAGTCTCTTGCTGCAGCCGTACTGCCTCCTGTTGGGCGGCTGCCTGGACACGAGTAGCCTCCTGCTGGGCCGCCGCAGCTTGTATCAGTGCCCGCACTACATCATCCATTGTGGTGAAAAAAATAAACCCTCTCCTTTTTTTGTTTTGTTTTTTTAAATCACCCTCCTTCTTCCGCCGCGCTGTGCACCCCAAGATCCCACTGCTGGCACCAGTGTGACAAAGTTCCTCCTCTATCTTGGTGGGTCCCGCGCTTACTGGCGGATTTTCTTGCCTCAGAGTTTCACCATGTGGGTTGGGGAACAGCCCAGAGACCTTCCCCTCTGGAA
>NW_020704129.1:0-4626 GCF_002925995.2 Terrapene triunguis | reverse complement strand
CAGACTCCTGTACCCCACTGGTCTGGGTCTGTCACATATCCCTCCCCATTGCTCAACGCCAAGTGGTTGGGCAGCTTGGGATGCCAGACAGTGCACACGTGACAAGCTATCGGCGTTGCCATGATGGCTCCCTGCTCTGTGTTGCACACAGAACTGGAAAGGTTGGAGGGATAAGAACCATCTGGTCACCCTTGTGTTCTTCTCCTTGTTCCGCTGCATCCATTGAAGAGGGGCATGGTCAATCACGAGGACAAATCTGCGCCCTAGCAGGTAGTAGAGCAATGTTTCCATGGCCCATTTTACAGCGAGGCATTCTCTCTCCACCACTGCATATTTTTGTTCCCTTGGAAGGAGTTTCCGACTGAGGTATAGAATTGGGTCTTCCTCCTCCCCGACCATCTGTGATAGAATGGCCCCCAACCCTACTTCTGATGCATCCGTCTGCAGGATAAACTCCTTGGTGAAATCAGGGGCTATCAGTACGGGGTTACTGCAGAGGGCAGTCCGTAGGTCTGTGAATGCTTCCTCTGCTATGTCAGACCATCTCACCAGATCAGGTCCACGGGCTTTCACTAGGTCTGTCAGGGGGCTTGTCCTTGTGGCAAAGTGGGGGATAAATCGTCGGTAATACCCCACCACACCTAGGAACACCCGGACTTGTTTCTTGCGACTTGGTCGGGGCCAAGTTTGGATGGCCTCTAACTTGTTCACTTGGGGTTTTACCAGACCTTTTCCCACAATGTAGCCAAGATATTTGGCCTCTGTAAACCCTACAGCGCACTTGGCAGGGTTTTCTGTGAGGCCAGCTCGCCTGAAGGTATCGAGGACTGCCTCCACCTTCTCCAGGTGGGTTTCCCAGTCTGGGGTATGAATGACCACATCGTCCAAGTAGGCAGCAGCATAACTGTTATGCGGGCGTAATAGCTTGTCCATGAGGCGCTGGAAGGTAGCTGGGGCCCCATGTAGTCCAAAAGGGAGGACAGTATATTGAAAAAGACCCTCTGGTGTAGAGAACGCAGTCTTTTCCTTTGCGTCTTCTGCAAGGGGAATCTGCCAGTACCCCTTTGTCAAGTCTAGGGTAGTCAAGTACCGGGCATTACCCAGACGGTCCACTAGCTCATCTATGCGAGGTATGGGGTACGCGTCGAACTGGGATACTTCGTTTAGTCACCGGAAGTCGTTGCAAAATCTTGTGGTGCCATCAGGTTTGGGCACCAGCACGATTGGGCTGGGCCACTGACTGTGGGATTCTTCGATGATCCCCAACTCCAGCATTTTTTTTACTTCTGCTTTTATTTCCTCCCTTTTTGCTGCTGGCACCCGATAGGGCCTCATTGTTACTCTGGCCCAGGGTTTGTGACGATGTGGTGATAGGTCTCGGTTGTTCGACCCGGTTTTGTCGAGAACACATCTTGGTTCCAGAAGATCATCTCAGACACCTCATTCTTCTGGTCTGGTATTAAATCGGGAGACACTCTCACCTGTTTGGAAGGCTTGTTTTCCTGGGTTAGGTCTTTTTGGACCGTTGTGCATGCCTCTTGTGCGTGCCAGGGTTTCAGAAGGTTAACGTGATAAATCTGTTCCTGTTTTCTGTGTCCTGGCTGCCGCACCTTGTAGGTTACTTCCCCCACGGGTTCAACCACCTCATAGGGCCCCTGCCATTGGGCCAGAAGCTTGCTTTCTGCCGTGGGTACCAATACCATAACCTGATCCTCTGGTTGGAACTGTCGCACTTTTGCCTGGCGATTGTAATGGGTTCGCTGGGCCTCCTGTGCCTTCTCCAAATGTTCCCGTACAATAGGGGTAACCCGGGCTATCCGGTCTCGCATCTGCATTACATGCTCTATTATATTTCTCCCCTCATTGGGTTCCTCTTCCCAGATCTCTTTGGCGATATCTAGTATGCCACGGGGGTGATGCCCTTATAATAACTCGAAGGGGGAAAACCCAGTTGAGGCCTGTGGTACCCCCCGGATAGCAAACATAAGGTAGGGTAGTAGGGTGTCCCAATCCTTCCCATCCCTACTTACCACCTTCCTTATCATAGCCTTTAGGGTTCGGTTAAACCTTTCTACCAACCCATCAGTCTGTGGATGGTAGACTGAAGTTCTCAGGGTATGTATATGGAGCAGCGTACAGAGGTCCTTCATTAGCTTCGACATAAATGGGGTTCCTTGGTCGCTTAATATCTCCTTCAGTAGCCCCATTCGGGCAAAGATCCCCACCAGCTCTTTGGCTATAGTTTTAGAGGCCGTGTTTCGCAGGGGGATGGCTTCTGGGTAGCGAGTAGCATAGTCCAAAACAACAAGTATATATTGGTGGCCCCGAGCCGTCTTCTCCAGGGGTTCCACTAGGTCCATGGCTATTCACTCGAAGGGGACCTCTATGATGGGAAGGGGTACTAAAGTTGCCCTCAAGTGGGGACAGGGACTGTGCAGCTGACACTCCGGGCAGGAAGCACAGTACCTCCGCACTTCTTCATGTACTCCGGGCCAGAAGAACCATCATAGGACTCGTGCCAGGGTCTTCTCTACCCCCAAATGCCCCCCAAAAAGATGACTATGAGCAAGACCTAATACAGCGTTCTGGTGTTTTTGAGGTACTAGGATCTGCTGTACCTTCTGCCCCTGTACTGGTGCAACCCTGTATAAGAGATCCTTCTTCATTATGAAGTAGGGTCCTGGTCCCTGAGTTTTTCCTTCCACGGGGACCCCATCTATTTCAGTCACCTCCTTCCTAATGTTGTCATACCTTGGGTCTTCTGCCTGGTCCCGTCCAAAATTTCCTCTCCCGGGGCCAGTCTGCCCAAGATCTAGGGGCCCAGTCTCTGTTGCCTCTACTGGTTCAGAAGCATTAGGGTGGGGGTCAGACTCAGGTGCTTCTCCCTCCTGCATGGCCTCCTTTTCAGCTGCGCGGGTCCACCTATCTACAAGAGTGACCCTCTGGCTTTGGGTCAGTATTCGGGTTCCCAAGGTCTTAGCTGCCCTTCTTTGCCTTTTTGTCTTTCTACCCTGTCTGGGAGTGGAGAACAAATCTGGGGATATTTCAGAGAAGATTGGGGGTTGACAGTCTGCTGTGGATGCCTCACCAATTTTAGGGTCCCCATCTTTCTCCAATCCCCCTACTGGGAGTAAGTTTCCAAACCCTGGGAAGTCCCTCCCTATGAGCACCGGGTATGGGAGTTTAGGGACTACACCTGCTGCTACCTCAGTAGTGTTCCCTTGGATCTCGATTTTTACTGGGATGGTGGGGTAGTAACTAACTGTCCCATGGACACATGTTATCCCCGTGCGTTTAGCCTGCAGCAGCTGACTACGCTTCACGAGCTTCCCTGAGATAAGCGTGATAGCACTCCCTGAATCAACCAGTGCCATGGTCCCTACCCCATTTAGTTTCAGTGGTCTGGTATACATATGTGGGATTAGTGAGACCCCCACAAGGTGGATTAGGGAGCATGGATCTGCCCAGTTCCCCAGATTACACTGCATAGGCTCCTCAGCATTGGGACAC
The DNA here is from genome assembly GCF_002925995.2 of Terrapene triunguis. Lineage (NCBI taxonomy): Eukaryota > Metazoa > Chordata > Testudines > Emydidae > Terrapene > Terrapene triunguis. The sequence goes on along the minus strand of NW_020704129.1, from coordinate 1,116 downwards.
TGTGCAGCTATGTGTCCCCACTCCCTGCAGACATAACATCTGTATGGAGCCCTAGGCGTTCCCCAGTCTCTTGGTTTGGGCAGTCTAACATCACGATCCTCTTCTCCCTCAGTGCTCCGACTCTTTGTGGCCTCTGATGGGCCTTCAGCCTCTCTCTTTTTCCACCTGGGCCCTCCTGGTGGCCCAGTCACCCAAACTTTAGGGCTCGGTGCTGTTAGTTTAACCTGGGGTGCCTCTTCCTTAACTGGTTGGGTCAGCTCCCTCGCTGTCCTTCGCCTCTCTACCAGGACGACAACCTCGTCATAGGTGGAGGGTTCGTTCTGGCTTACCCAGGCACGAAGGTCTGGTGGTAGTTCCCTCATGTATCGGTCAATGACCAGAACCGCTACTATCTCTTCTGGACTCCGGGACTCTGTTTGCAACCACTTTCATGCGAGATGGATGCGGTCATACAATTGGGTTTTGTCTTCCTGGTATCTCCAACTGTGATACTGCTGGGCCTGCACTGCTGTTGTTACCCCAGATCTGGCCAGGATCTCTGCTTTCAGCTGGAAGTAGTCTGCCGCAGCCTCTTCAGGCAGATCATGGTAGGCCTTCTGGGCCTCCCCACACAGGAATGGGGCAAGGATGCCAGACCACTGATCTCGAGGCCAGGCCTCCCGTAGGGCTGTCCTCTCAAAGGCCAGAAGGTATGCCTCTACATCATCCTCCCGTGTCATTTTCTGCAGCCAATGGCTGGCCCGTATGAGCCGCATCCCATCATGGCCGCGATTCAGCTCTGTAAGGGACTTTACCTGGTTTACCAGTTCCCGCAACATAGCTCGGTCTTGAGCAGCCTGGTCCATCAGCAGGCGATTAGTCTCTTGCTGCAGCCGCACTGCCTCCTGTTGGGCGGCTGCCTGGACACAGGTAGCCTCCTGCTGGGCCACCATAGCTTGTATCAGTGCCTGCACTACGTCATCCATTGTGGTGAAAAAAAAATAAACCCTCTCCTTTTTTGGGGGGGGGTTTAAATCACCCTCCTTCTTCCGCCACGCTGTGCACCCCAAGATCCCACTCCTGACACCAGTGTGACAAAGTTCCTCCTCTATCTTGGTGGGTCCTGCGCTTATTGGC
>NW_020704128.1:0-1668 GCF_002925995.2 Terrapene triunguis | reverse complement strand
TCACAGGGATGAATTTTTTTGCTCCATTGTTCTCTGGTGCATTGGCCTCAAAAACTGCCCTGTGCCATATAACTGCTCAGCGAGATAAGCCCCCCCACCTTGTGCTGCTGCCGCAAGCGCCTCTCGCTGGTACTCGCTATCCCACACAACGTATTGCGCGGGGGACAGCACCATGCGACACATGTCTTTCCAAACTTGGGGGAGTAAGTGATAACCGTTTGACACACCTTCCATGATCCCCAGGGTGAAAGTGGACCGCACCCCGGTCTCACGAACCGCCTTGCGGAGCTCGCGCAGAACCGAGTAGGGGAGAGCCTCCCAATCCACTATCTCCCCCCCATTTCCATTATCCCGCCAAGAGACGGGAAACGCCTCGAGCCCACAGCTGGATTCTTCGCCGGTCAAGAGACCGGCCTCGTGCACTGGCTGCACCGCCGCGGCGACAGCGCCCCCCCGCCCGACCGGTAGGCATGGGGGCGCTGCCACGGGCGGCGGCACAGGGAGGGTCAGCTGCGGGCAGGAGGGGGGTGGCCCATCACCTGGGGGCAAAGGGGAAACCGGCTTAAGGCCATCGGGGCCGAACCCCTCCAGCACCTCCTTACAACGCTGCCAGAGCAGCAGGTGCTGAACTGGGGCACGGGGTTCACTATACGAGGCGATCCCAATCCGTATCCAATCAAAAAGCTGTAAAGACCCGCGGTCCGGATACCAGGGGCACTGGCGGTCTATTTCCCTTAGAAGGTCCTCAATATGAGCGACCGGGACAGCGATGCATGATCGCTGCCGTATAATCTTATGTAACTCTCTTGCGTGCTCCTTCTGGGCACTGGAGAGTCCCCCCCCCATACTCACGAATTAGGGGCGGCAAACAGCCGCGGGCGCACTCGGCATCTCCAGCCGGAGAGCAGGGGGTTATCACGTCGGGGTCACCAGCTGCAGTGGTGACGACGCAGGAAAGGAAACAGAACGCCAGGTTTGTTGGTAGCCAGAGGGCTTTACAAGCCTCCTGCAAAAAGCCTCAAGCCAAAAGCCTCCCAGGAAAACTTTTCCTGGGGTTTTTATTTCTCTCCTTACTTTGTTTACAACTCTTCTTAGTGGTTACATCTTTGCCCATTCAGAAGGCAGGCAGGATACACGCAGTGTGCAATTATACAAGATAGCAAACTCATCTATTAAGCGCGTGAACAGCCAGCTGCAAAGGTACTCTCAGGCTAGCCAATATGTTTTCCAAACACAGACACTGAACCAAGGTCACTCCTGCTTCATTGCCGAGAAAACAGTTTGCCGTTTTCCTGGACTTGTGATTAGGGAGCAACACATTCCTACATTCTTCCTGTTTGGACTAGGTGAATTAGTGGATTGGGCCATGGGATGACTTGAGTGGAGGAATGGTTGTTTGGATTGTCAAATGCCATGAAAAAGGCAAGTCTGTTGTACACCTTTTGGAACTGTAAACTGGTTGAGTCCTGGCCTGTCGCTGAGGGAATGAAGCACCCTTTGAAAGTGTTTCAGTGCTGCTACACCAGTGCTCCCGGGAGCCCTGAAGGAATTCTGGGGGATAGTGTGCATTTTGCACACAGGCCCAGGAGGAGCACTGGGGGAGAAAGTGACTCATTAGGGTTCACAGGGATGAATTTTTTTGCTCCATTGTTCTCTGGTGCATTGGCC
>NW_020704127.1:0-1352 GCF_002925995.2 Terrapene triunguis | reverse complement strand
CAGGATGGGGTCCCCATTGAATATGGGTTGTAGTTGTTTGATACCCCCATATGGGTTCCAATGTGGGGTTATTTTTGTATTGAAGCAGGTTCTCTGGGCATTTGGGTGGCCTGTTCCATGATCCAATCTACTTCTCTGGAGTGTCCTTGTTTGGTAAAGCAGTTGAGAGTTTAAGGTGTATATCCTGGACTTTCTCCTGGGAGCATATTCTGTGGTAACTGAGTGTCTGGCTGTAGATAACTGATTTCTTGGTGTGTTTGGGGTGGTTACTGGACCTATGAAGGTAGGTGTGGTGATCCATGGATTTCTTATATATGGTGTCTGTAGGGTTCCATTGTTGAAGCTGCTTGTGGTGTTCAGGAAGTTGATGTTCTGTGTTCTGGAGAGTTTAGTGTGTGGGTGGTGATTGTTGAAATCCTCTGTCCAAAGGATGAAAATTGTGTGTGTGTGTGTGTGTGTGTGTGTGTATGTATGTATATTATATGAAGAATTTCTGAGCAAATGCACTATGAAATTATATAAAGTGGCTGGCATATTGGGGAGCCATGCTAGTACCCATGGCTGCTCCCATGGTTTGGACAAAGTGTTATGAGTGAGACTGAAACAGATGAGTTTGGTGATTGTGTTTGGGGTGGATGTCTGAGGGTGTCAATTACCTTGTAGATATTTAAGGCAGGCAGTGATGTCGTCATTGCGAGGGATGTTGATGTATAAGGAAGTGACATCCAGGATGGCAAGGATGGTTGTTGCAGGGTTTGTGGAGGAAGTCAGTTGTGTCCTGGAGCATGTAGTATGTTGGTATTTGTTTCTGGTCCTTGCTGAACCCAGGTAGTGCATCAGGGCTTAATGTTGTATATGTAGATACTGTATATAAAGTTTTACCATATGTAGTTTTTGTTTTTGCATATGGCAACTTTAAACTTCTAAGAATGCGCCCTCTCTGTAGAGTTCAGCCATTTTGGTCACTTTTATAAAAAGGTTCAATTTACAATTTATTTATTTTTTAAAAGGGTTAAATAACAGATGTTTTTAATAAATGGTTAATCCAGTTTAGTCCAACAGGTCAATAGGCTGCTTATAATTATCTAGAATACCTTTGCTGACATGAGGAGTACATATTAAGCCTAATGTCTATTGATCACTTATAAATAGAACCTTAATATATAGTCTGGCCACTATTTTGTAGAGTTGGTGCACCCTACACACACACACGGTGTCTTCTGTCAGGTACATTTTAGTTTTTGTTCTATCATTATGGATTTTGTGTGTGTGTGTGTCTGTGTACACACACACACACACACACACTTATGACGTGTTCTTTGTGCATGGAAACAGTCATAGGTTACCTGAAC
>NW_020704126.1:0-1438 GCF_002925995.2 Terrapene triunguis | reverse complement strand
CAGGATGGGGTCCCCATTGAATATGGGTTGTAGTTGTTTGATACCCCTATATGGGTTCCAATGTGGGGTTATTTTTGTATTGAAGCAGGTTCTCTGGGCATTTGGGTGGCCTGTTCCATGATCCAATCTACTTCTCTGGAGTGTCCTTGTTTGGTAAAGCAGTTGAGAGTTTAAGGTGTATATCCTGGACTTTCTCCTGGGAGCATATTCTGTGGTAACTGAGTGTCTGGCTGTAGATAACTGATTTCTTGGTGTGTTTGGGGTGGTTACTGGACCTATGAAGGTAGGTGTGGTGATCCATGGATTTCTTATATATGGTTTGTCTGTAGGGTTCCATTGTTGAAGCTGCTTGTGGTGTTCAGGAAGTTGATGTTCTGTATGGGAGTGTTCTGGAGAGTTTAGTGTGTGGGTGGTGATTGTTGAAATCCTCTGTCCAAAGGATGAAAATAGTGTGTGTGTGTGTGTGTATGTATATGTATATGTGTATGTGTGTGTATGTATGTGTGTGTGTGTGTGTGTGTGTGTGTGTGTGTGTGTGTGTGTGTGTATATATATATATATATATATATATATATACTATAAACAAAAATTTCATAGTGCATTTGCTCAGAAATTCTTCAAAGTGGCTGGCATATTGGGGAGCCATGCTAGTACCCATGGCTGCTCCCATGGTTTGGACAAAGTGTTATGAGTGAGACTGAAACAGATGAGTTTGGTGATTGTGTTTGGGGTGGATGTCTGAGGGTGTCAATTACCTTGTAGATATTTAAGGCAGGCAGTGATGTCGTCATTGCGAGGGATGTTGATGTATAAGGAAGTGACATCCAGGATGGCAAGGATGGTTGTTGCAGGGTTTGTGGAGGAAGTCAGTTGTGTCCTGGAGTATGGAGTATGTTGGTATTTGTTTCTGGTCCTTGCTGAACCCAGGTAGTGCATCAGGGCTTAATGTTGTATATGTAGATACTGTATATAAAGTTTTACCATATGTAGTTTTTGTTTTTTGCATATGGCAACTTTAAACTTCTAAGAATGCGCCCTCTCTGTAGAGTTCAGCCATTTTGGTCACTTTTATAAAAAGGTTCAATTTACAATTTATTTATTTTTTAAAAGGGTTAAATAACAGATGTTTTTAATAAATGGTTAATCCAGTTTAGTCCAACAGGTCAATAGGCTGCTTATAATTATCTAGAATACCTTTGCTGACATGAGTAGTACATGTTAAGCCTAATGTCTATTGATCACTTATAAATAGAACCTTAATATATAGTCTGGCCACTATTTTGTAGAGTTGGTGCACCCTACACACACACGGTGTCTTCTGTCACACTTTAGTTTTTGTTCTATCATTATGGATTTTGTGTGTGTGTGTGTGGACACACACACACACACACACACACACACACACACACACACACACACACACACACACACACACACA
>NW_020704125.1:0-2128 GCF_002925995.2 Terrapene triunguis | reverse complement strand
CGGTGGCAGCCGCGGCAGGAGGTACCGGAGGATACCGGCTCCTGGTCATCCGAGAGAGACGTTCGTGAGCTCACAGGTGAGCGGCTGCATTTGATAAAATGGGCTCTGCTTTGTCTGCAGAGGAGAAGACGGTGCATGATTTTTTATTACGCATCGCTAAAAAGCAGGGAGAGAAGCTTCCCTCTGACGCGTTGTCCCGTTTGCTGAAATGGGGACAAAGACGCGGGTTTTCTGTTACACCGAATACTGTTTTTGATAAGGCAGTCTGGAAGAGTCTAGGCTCTGACCTCTGGGAGTCGGTCTCTCACGGCAACAAGGAGGCCGTGTCATTGAGCCAAATATGGTGCAAATCTAAGAAACTAATAGAGACGCTTGCGGCAGAAGCCGAGGTCCAGTCGGCCATTAATGACCTCTTTCGGCCAAAAGAGGAGCCGCCTTGTGTGTTGCCGGTGGGAGCCCGTGAGTTCTTTGGGGGTGAGGACACTATCATACCACTCATCCCCAGTGCACCCGAAGTTGATCCTAGTACCGTCCCGTTACCAGACGACCCCGCGGATAGAATGGAGGTCTCGAGCCCAGAAGGGGATGAGTTACAAGAATTTCGGGCGGAAATGTACAAACAGGGCCTTCAGCTACAGGACATGCTGAATCAGTTGTCCCATTTGGCCGGTGAGAGCCATCCCCCGCAGTCCCACACATTGCGAGCCCTGAACCAGCCCGGCTTTCCTGTCACCAATGATGCTTGTACCCTAGGGTTCCGGGCGGAGTTCCCGGGGCAGGGTGAGCAGTTGCGGAATAGGTTGGAAAGAATGGCGGAGCCGGGCTTATCTAGCTTTGAAAGGGCATATAGGAAAAAACCACCGGATAAGATCCCTCCGGCGGATGATGTAGCTACCCCCTGTCCTCATTGTGGTTTATGGGGCTGCGCGATTGGGTGCACCGGACAGAATAACGTGTCCACGCACCGGCCACTGGATGTCACCAACCCGTTTGCCCCGAAGCCTCCGGCATACTCATCCGATGTTTCCACCCTGCGACATGCTTCAAACAATATCCCGGGCGGCTCGGGCCCCCCGGACCCTGTAAGGCGTTGGCACGGACTTATTAGGGAAGCCCATATAGAGGGGGAATTTGCGCCCGAGGCTTATCCAGTAGTGACACCGGATCCACAGAACCCCGCCAGACGGCAATGGGCTCCCTTAAATTGGAAGCTTGTACGGGAGGCCCAAAAATATGGCATGCATAACCCATATGTGCAGTCCTTGATCGAGCAGATATTTGTTGGGCAGGCCATGTGCCCTTATGACTCTGTGAAATTTGCTGACATGCTTTTAACGCCAACACAGCGATTGTTGTGGAAGGATAATTGGGCGAAGCGCGTCAAGATGGCTATAGTGCGTAACATAGACTTACCTAACGATAATCCGCTGCGTTACGCGACCCAAGACATGCTTATGAAAAAAGGGGTCTATGTGAAGCCACAACTCCAGGCGCGCCTCGACCCGCGCATCTTACAGTCACAGGGACTGGCGTTGGCTGCGTTCAAGGAGGTTCCACAAATGGGTCCCTGGTGGGTTCCAGCAAAGTGGGTCCGGCCGTGGCTCAAGACAAGAGCCCGACGCCGCCACGCAGGAGCCGGACAACGACCCCACGACACCGGACCTGCACTTGTTGTTTGTCACAGCCTAGACACCTAATAATGCTGTACTTCTATTTGTTCGGACTCCTTATTATAGGAGCAGGGGTCTTTGTATATCCAAGTTCTGTATCTTTTGTTAACCCACGACAAAATGTTTGGGTCACCTGGGCGAACCAGATTGGCCAAGAAGCCCTTTTTATTTGTCCATGGCCACCCCATCGAATCCCTTTAGAATATGTCTTATTGGTTATTCTTATTTACACCCCGATGGTTTTCGTGGGTATTCCCTTTAGAATATGTCTTATTGGTTATCCTTATTTACACCCCGATGGTTTTCGTGGGTATTTATGCCTTATTTAAGAAAAAGGGGGGAGGTGTGGGGATGTAAAGTCCCATGAGAGGGTAAGGGTCATGATGGGACACTTGCCTGGCAATAAATCATGGCCTTATGTAAGGCCCCCTGGTGGTTATATAAGATGAGGCCTTATG
>NW_020704124.1:0-1078 GCF_002925995.2 Terrapene triunguis | reverse complement strand
ATGTGCTGGGCAGGCCAGGCATTTCTTTGTCCGCCATTCAAAAGGGGCCACCCTCCCCATCGGGGAATCAAACCCTGGTCTCCCATGTGACAGGTGGGGATACGCACCACTATACTAACAAGGAAAGGGACATGGTGAGTGCCCACCGCTCCCAGAGACCACCTCTGGTCAGCGTCCACCATAGCATGGGCCCCAGCAGGCAACAACACCTCTTGCCCTCTTCTGCTTCCTAAAGGCTTTGGCTGCAGCAACAGCCCTGGCCCTCCTCACATGCCCTTGCCCACCAGGCCGCTATGCACCTCCTCACACAACACCTGCCTGGGACTTTGCCCTCACCTACCAGATGAGCAGCACCTTTTTCCTCTCAAAACCGGGTCTTTCGACCCTCCCCCTTCCACACTTCAGACTCACGCCCCTCAAACTCACCCCATCACAAACTCACCCAGGGCCCCTTTGGCTTTTGAAGCGCCTCTGGCGGGCCGCAGCTTCCCAGGCACGCAGATCCTTCCTTTCACCGCGCACTGGACGGACATTCGAAACACAGCGGTTGCCAGGAGGGAATACGCTGCTTTTGGACCCTGGCACCCAGGAAGAATTCCTCTTACTCTTTTCCTGATGGATGGACCCCACTAACTTTCCTTTACCAAGCAGAAACTAGGGACCAGCTGCTGGCTTTCTTTGCAAATGGACGCAATCAGGCTGAGCCACTAGGCGTGCGGCAGGATATCCCCCGCCACCAAAAAAGCGATGCCATGACCCGGATTTGAACCGAGGTTGCTGCGGCCATGGCGCAGAGTACTAACCACTATACGATCACAGCCAGGTGTTTGCAGAGGCAACAGCTGAGCGGAAAATGCTCAGCTCTGTGCTCTCGGGGCGGCCACCTACCTCACCGGCGGCCACAAGTATTTCTCAATTCTCCCCATTACAGTCCCAGTTAAAATCGTGACCAAAGGGGAAAAGGAGAGGAAGCCAATCCGATGCCCGTCCCTTTTTCTGTCTGCCTCCACCCCTTGACCAAGTCCCTCGCAGTTTGTCTGGGCCATCGTCCTCATGCCCCTGGCTGGCGTATTTCCCT
>NW_020704123.1:0-1982 GCF_002925995.2 Terrapene triunguis | reverse complement strand
CGCCCAGAGCTGGGTTTTGTCACTCTGGTGCAGCCAGGGCAGGTCAGGTAGCAGGGGCTCAGCGCGGCCTGGCTGCTGAGTCAGCCCAATGCTTCCCTTTGGCCATGCAGCTCCAGCAGCACCAGGCGAAGCTGCTCTTGCTTGGGAGCCAAGCTCAGCTGGCCTGGACGACCTGGCAGAGTCCCATCCAGCCGCACATTTCTATGCCGTGTGGGAGGGCGTTTAGTCCCACCTCTTGAGGTGTCTGGCACATGAAGCCAAGGGAGCTGCTCTACACGGACATTTGGGGCACTTTGGTGAGGGCTGGAGTCCCCCATGTCCTGGGGTCCTTAGCCGCGCCCTCCCCTTTCTGCAGCTTGCGCAGCGGTGCCCAGCTCTGCGCAATGCAAGCTCCACTTTTCACAGCATTGTTTCTGCCCTCCCCCGTCCCACGTAGTTTGTAAGAACTCTGGGCTCAAGTGGGTGAAAGGGGCCAGACTGACTGAAACTAGAAACTTTTCTCTGACCCCCACCGAAGGTTGGAGGTTTGAACTGAATGGAGCCCAGATCTTACCCACACCTGGGCTCTGGGGTCTCCTGCCCCTCTCTGCGCTATAGGCTTGGTGTGGAAATCCATTGCATTTGGGGTTATTATGCTTTGGTTAAACAATAGGAGCTGGGTTCCTCGTTCGGCAGCTATACTGAGATTGTCAGCTTCTGGGGGTGGGGACTTTACTCTGTGTCTGTACAGCGCCTAGCGCAATCACCGAGGCTCCAGGCATTACTGCTATTCAAATGAATGAATTCATAATAATAATATTTGAAAGTAGAACTGGACCCATGTTATTTGCTAATCACCAGACAGCAACTTTCAGCAGAGATCCCCACTGCAATTTACAAGCAACAGCTACAAGAAACACGTCATTCCTCAGTGGAAACCGCCCCTGCACCCATCTTTTGCCTGTCCCCATAACCCGGCACAGCAGAGCTTGCCAGCAGTTTAAGGCTAGGGGAAGTCCAAAGGCAGTTCATTGCCCAGACCCCCTGGAAATGCAATGGACGTTGGACACCTGACTCCTTTCGGTTCCTTTGGAAACACGGGGGTGCGGGTATTTCTGGACGGCTGGTGATTGTGGGGGCCCAACTTGAGGCTCTGTAAAGGGGCCTCATTTTTGGAGGCCGGGTGCTCAGCACCTCTGAAAATCAGGATTCAAGCACATCAGGAATCTTCAATCCAGCTGCCGTGGCTGACGAAGGGGATTTGAGGGAGGCAATGTGTATACGGCTGGGAATTTTGCCATCCCTCTTCCCCCTTCCCTCAAACGATGTAGGCAGCTCGTCCCCCTTCCACTGGGTGATTGCGTTAGAATAAGGTGCAAGGCAGCCCAGGGTTTGTTGGAAGAACAGCTTCTTGGGGGGAGTTTAACACTAGGGTGACCAGACAGCAAGTGTGAAAAATCGGGACGGGGTGGGGGGTGATAGGAGCCTATATAAGAAAAAGACCCCAAAATCGGGACTGACCCTATAAAATCGGGACATCTGGTCATCCTAGTTTAACACCCCCCAGAATCTGCTCTGCGAGCTGTTGTTTGTCTGACTGGGGAGCAGCCCTAGTGGGGCAAGAGTACGGAGTTCCCCAGCCACACCACCGGGCCAGCATGGGACTGAGTGCGCCTTTCAGGCTTTCTCTGATCATAACTGAGTGAGGGCTGCAGCACATGGCCGGCCTGCAAGAGAAAGGGGCGCCCAGATCCCTCCCACCAGCCGGCCGGGCTCCTGCACAGTGTCCTGCAGAAACATGAGCAGCATTGAAATGCAGCTGGGGGCCGGGGCCATGGGAGGAAACAGAGCCCCCGCCCCTCCCCCGCAGGAAGCAGGCCCTTGACAGCAATATGTTCACAGGGCTCTCCAATGGAAAGGGTTTAAGCCCCTTGCACCATAATCCAGGAACACGGGGGAGGGGACACTCGCTCCTAGCCCCTCGCAGCATGCTCGAGTAACAC
>NW_020704122.1:0-1993 GCF_002925995.2 Terrapene triunguis | reverse complement strand
CGCCCAGAGCTGGGTTTTGTCACTCTGGTGCAGCCAGGGCAGGTCAGATAGCAGGGGCTCAGCGCGGCCTGGCTGCTGAGTCAGCCCAATGCTTCCCTTTGGCCATGCAGCTCCAGCAGCACCAGGCGAAGCTGGCCTGGACGACCTGGCAGAGTCCCATCCAGCCGCACATTTCTATGCCTGTGTGGGAGGGCGTTTAGTCCCACCTCTTGAGGTGTCTGGCAGATGAAGCCAAGGGAGCTGCTCTACACGGACATTTGGGGCACTTTGGTGAGGGCTGGAGTCCCCCATGTCCTGGGGTCCTTAGCCGCGCCCTCCCCTTTCTGCAGCTTGCGCAGCGGTGCCCAGCTCTGCGCAATGCAAGCTCCACTTTTCACAGCATTGTTTCTGCCCTCCCCCGTCCCACGTAGTTTGTAAGAACTCTGGGCTCAAGTGGGTGAAAGGGGCCAGACTGGCTGAAACTAGAAACTTTTCTCTGACCCCCACCGAAGGTTGGAGTTTTGAACTGAATGGAGCCCAGATCTTACCCACACCTGGGCTCTGGGGTCTCCTGCCCCTCTCTGCGCTATAGGCTTGGTGTGGAAATCCATTGCATTTGGGGTTATTATGCTTTGGTTAAACAATAGGAGCTGGGTTCCTCCTTCGGCAGCTATACTGAGATTGTCAGCTTCTGGGGGTGGGGACTTTACTCTGTGTCTGTACAGCGCCTAGCGCAATCACCGAGGCTCCAGGCATTACTGCTATTCAAATGAATGAATTCATAATAATAATATTTGAAAGTAGAACTGGACCCATGTTATTTGCTAATCACCAGACAGCAACTTTCAGCAGAGATCCCCACTGCAATTTACAAGCAACAGCTACAAGAAACACGTCATTCCTCAGTGGAAACCGCCTCTGCCCCCATCTTTTACCTGTCCCCATAACCCGGCACAGCAGAGCTTGCCAGCAGTTTAAGGCTAGGGGAAGTCCAAAGGCAGTTCATTGCCCAGACCCCCTGGAAATGCAATGGACGTTGGACACCTGACTCCTTTCGGTTCCTTTGGAAACACGGGGGTGCGGGTATTTCTGGACGGCTGGTGATTGTGGGGGCCCAACTTGAGGCTCTGTAAAGGGGCCTCATTTTTGGAGGCCGGGTGCTCAGCACCTCTGAAAATCAGGATTCAAGCACATCAGGAATCTTCAATCCAGCTGCCGTGGCCGATGAAGGGGATTTGAGGGAGGCAACGTGTATACGGCTGGGAATTTTGCCATCCCTCTTCCCCCTTCCCTCAAACGATGTAGGCAGCTCGTCCCCCTTCCACTGGGTGATTGCGTTAGAATAAGGTGCAAGGCAGCCCAGGGTTTGTTGGAAGAACAGCTTCTTGGGGGGAGTTTAACACTAGGGTGACCAGACAGCAAGTGTGAAAAATCAGGACGGGGGTGGGGGGTGATAGGAGCCTATATAAGAAAAAGACCCCAAAATCGGGACTGACCCTATAAAATCGGGACATCTGGTCATCCTAGTTTAACACCCCCCCAGAATCTGCTCTGCGAGCTGTTGTTTGTCTGATTGGGGAGCAGCCCTAGTGGGGCAAGAGTACGGAGTTCCCCAGCCACACCACCGGGCCAGCATGGGACTGAGCGCGCCTTTCAGGCTTTCTCTGATCATAACTGAGTGAGGGCTGCAGCACATGGCCGGCCTGCAAGAGAAAGGGGCTCCCAGATCCCTCCCACCAGCCGGCTGGGCTCCTGCACAGTGTCCTGCAGAAACATGAGCAGCATTGAAATGCAGCTGGGGGCCGGGGCCATGGGAGGAAACAGAGCCCCCGCCCCTCCCCCGCAGGAAGCAGGCCCTTGACAGCAATATGTTCACAGGGCTCTCCAATGGAAAGGGTTTAAGCCCCTTGCACCATAATCCAGGAACACGGGGGAGGGGACACTCGCTCCTAGCCCCTCGCAGCATGCTCGAGTAACATGGGGGAGCGTATACTCGCTCCTAGCCCCTTGCATC
>NW_020704121.1:0-1763 GCF_002925995.2 Terrapene triunguis | reverse complement strand
CTGCATTTCATGAGGCCAAGCCCATGTTTCAAATAGCTCATCTGGGACGAGTATCATCAGTATGTGGTGAGAGGATTCGGGTGCCTGCACAGAGGCATGCATATAACAGAGATGCAAAGTGGAGGGTCACCAGTTCTTAACAGGAGAAGAGAACATTTGTGGGTGCAAAGGGATTCTCTTTTTGGAGACTTTTCATCTTCCTCACTAATGGCTGGAAATGCAGAGCCCTTGCTTGGCAACATGAATAAGGGGTTTTCAATCTGGCCCTGAGTTAGTTACAGCTAATGAGCTACGTAGGGAGGCAGGTGGTACTAGCCTAGAACTTGGGAGCTATATGTTCAATTCTGTATGCTACCATCCACTTCCTGTGTGACCATGGGTGAGACACTCAGCCTGTCTGTGCCTCCGTTCCCCATCTGTGAAATGGGGATGAGCGCACTACCCTACTGCACGGGCACTTTAGGAGAATAAGTGACGATTGTGAGGTGCTCCGACATTGCAGCGATGGGGGCCACCCCAGTATCTAAGGCTATGTCTACACTCAAGCTGGAGATATAATTTCTAGCTTGGTACGTGTCCACGTGCTCGCTTTGATCAAGCTAGTGCACCGAAAGAGCTATGTATCCCTGAGACGGCCCCAAGATGGCCCCAAGCCCTGGACTGTAGGTAGGTACTCAGGTGGAATGCCCATGGCTGTGCTTTTATTTGTAGCATCTATCTCAGTCGGAACCTAGTGCACGTATGTCCACCCAACCTGGAAATTACACCTTCCGATCAAATGGAGACACACCCATAGCTAGCCTAACTCTGTTCGCTAGGGGCCGGATCTCGCTTGCACTTTGCAGCACCAGTGTAGCTCTGTTGACGTGTGCCTGACCCTAGCAGAGATGGCATTTGCACTACATAGCAACCTGACCCAGGGCATCGCACCCCCTCTAGAGGGTAGCCCCACTCCTGACGGATACCCGAGGGCTTTCTCTTATATTAGTCATACCACTAAGTGAACCGACTTGAGGTCAGTGGAGTTAGTCCTGATCTCCACCGGTGTCTGAGGAGAATCAAGCCCTACTTCACCTCTCTCCCTGTCCCTCACTCCCATCTTGGCTTAGGACTATATGCTGACATCCTGCCTCCGTTAAAGTTAATAGGAAAGCTCTTATTGATTTCAGTGGAGCCTGGATTTCACCCACTCGCACTCCCCTATTGTTTTCTTTATTTTTTTCCACTGGACAAACTGCAGACAGAGCCTATCCAGCCACGAGATCTGGCACAAATGGCAGCAAGAAGACGGACTCAGCCATTTTAACTGTATGTTATCTGCAGCGGCATCCGCTAGTCTGGGAGCTGTGAAAGCGGAGATAAAATATGAGGCCCTCTTCACATACAAAGTTTGAGTGGGGAGTGGGAGTGAATTATGGATTTAATTTTAAAAAAGCAGCAGATGCGCTGGAGAGAGGCAGTGAGCTATTAATATTTGTATGGCAGACGTTTCAAATAGCCGCAACCAGGAGTCCCCTTGTGCTAGGTGCTGTACAAACATAATAAGCTGCTAGCCCAGCCTTGGAGCGTCTACAGCCTAGAAAGGAAAAGCCAGACAAAAGAAGTAGGATTAGCCCCGTCTGATAGATGAGGAACGGAGGTCCAGAGATAGCAAGTGACTTGATCAAATCCAGGACATGGACTCCTGAGTTAAGTCTGGCACCTTAACCATGAGGCCATAAGAATGGCCCTACTGGGTCAGACCAAGGGTCCATCTAGCCCAG
>NW_020704120.1:0-1914 GCF_002925995.2 Terrapene triunguis | reverse complement strand
CTGCATTTCATGAGGCCAAGCCCATGTTTCAAATAGCTCATCTGGGATGAGTATCATCAGTATGTGGTGAGAGGATTCGGGTGCCTGCACAGAGGCATGCATATAACAGAGATGCAAAGTGGAGGGTCACCAGTTCTTAACAGGAGAAGAGAACATTTGTGGGTGCAAAGGGATTCTCTTTTTGGAGACTTTTCATCTTCCTCACTAATGGCTGGAAATGCAGAGCCCTTGCTTGGCAACATGAATAAGGGGTTTTCAATCTGGCCCTGAGTTAGTTACAGCTAATGAGCTACGTAGGGAGGCAGGTGGTACTAGACTAGAACTTGGGAGCTATATGTTCAATTCTGTATGCTAACATCCACTTCCTGTGTGACCATGGGTGAGACACTTAGCCTGTCTGTGCCTCCGTTCCCCATCTGTGAAATGGGGATGAGCACACTGCCCTACTGCACGGGGACTTTAGGAGAATAAGTGACGATTGTGAGGTGCTCCGACATTGCAGCGATGGGGGCCACACCAGTATCTAAGGCTATGTCTACACTCAAGCTGGAGATATAATTTCTAGCTTGGTACATGTCCACGTGCTCGCTTTGATCAAGCTAGTGCACCGAAAGAGCCATGTATCCCTGAGACGGCCCCAAGATGGCCCCAAGCCCTGGACTGTAGGTAGGTACTCAGGTGGAATGCCCCTTGTGTAACCATGGCTGTGCTTTTATTTGTAGCATCTATCTCAGTCGGAACCTTAGGCACGTATGTCCACCCAACCTGGAAATTACACCTTCCGATCAAATGTAGACACACCCATAGCTAGCCTAACTCTGTTCGCTAGGGGCCGGATCTCGCTTGCACTTTGCAGCACCAGTGTAGCTCTGTTGACGTGTGCCTGACCCTAGCAGAGATGGCATTTGCACTACATAGCAACCTGACCCAGGGCATCGCACCCCCTCTAGAGGGTAGCCCCACTCCTGACGGATACCCGAGGGCTTTCTCTTATATTAGTCATACCACTAAGTGAACCGACTTGAGGTCAGTGGAGTTAGTCCTGATCTCCACCGGTGTCTGAGGAGAATCAAGCCCTACTTCACCTCTCTCCCTGTCCCTCACTCCCATCTTGGCTTAGGACTATATGCTGACATCCTGCCTCCATTCAAGTTAATAGGAAAGCTCTTATTGATTTCAGTGGAGCCCGGATTTCACCCACCCGCACTCCCCTATTGTTTTCTTTACTTTTTTCCACTGGACAAACTGCAGACAGAGCCTATCCAGCCACGAGATCTGGCACAAATGGCAGCGAGAAGACAGACTCAGCCATTTTAACTGTATGTTATCTGCAGCGGCATCCGCTAGTCTGGGAGCTGTGAAAGCGGAGATAAAATGTGAGGCCCTCTTCACATACAAAGTTTGAGTGGGGAGTGGGAGTGAATTATGGATTTAATTTTAAAAAAGCAGCAGCAGCAGCAGCACTTTGAGATGCGCTGGAGAGAGGCAGTGCGCTATTAATATTTGTATGGCAGACGTTTCAAGTAGCCGCAACCAGGAGTCCCCTTGTGCTAGGTGCTGTACAAACATAATAAGCTGCTAGCCCAGCCTTGGAGAGTCTACAGCCTAGAAAGGAAAAGCCAGACAAAAGAAGTAGGATTAGCCCCGTCTGATAGATGAGGAACGGAGGTCCAGAGATAGCAAGTGACTTGATCAAATCCAGGACATGGACTCCTGAGTTAAGTCTGGCACCTTAACCATGAGGCCATAAGAATGGCCCTACTGGGTCAGACCAAGGGTCCATCTTGCCCAGTATCCTGTCTTCCGACAGTGGCCAATGCCAGGTGCCCTAGAGGGAATGAACAGATCTACATAAAAAGCACTAGTGAAGTCAGTACAAACTAAACTTTCATACAGACAATGACTTGTTTATAC
>NW_020704119.1:0-1371 GCF_002925995.2 Terrapene triunguis | reverse complement strand
AACCTGTAGGAGAACACTTCAATCTCCCTGGACACACAATAGCAGATGTAAAGGTAGCCATCCTGCAGCAAAACAACTTCAGGACCAGACTTCAAAGAGAAACTGCTG
The DNA here is from genome assembly GCF_002925995.2 of Terrapene triunguis. Taxonomy (NCBI): domain Eukaryota; kingdom Metazoa; phylum Chordata; order Testudines; family Emydidae; genus Terrapene; species Terrapene triunguis. The sequence goes on along the minus strand of NW_020704119.1, from coordinate 1,263 downwards.
AGCTTCAGTTCATCTGCAAATTTGACACCAGCAGCTCAGGATTAAACAAAGACTGTGAATGGCTAGCCAACTACAAAAGCAGTTTCTCCTCCCTTGGTGTTCACACCTCAACTGCTAGAAGAGGGCCTCATCCTCCCTGATGGAACTAACCTCGTTATCTCCAGACTGATTCTTACCTGCATATTTATACCTGCCTCTGGAAATTTCCATTATATGTGTCTGACGAAGTGGATATTCACCCACGAACCCTCATGCTCCAATACATCTGTTAGTCTATAAGGTGCCACAGGACTCTTTGTGGCTTCATAAAAAATGAAGCATTTTATGAAAAAAATATTTTTGACCAAAATATTCAGGGTTTCTTCAAATAGCTAATCCCCCCCGCATTATATTCTTCTTGTATTCAGCAAATCCCCAGCATTTGGGGGGTTAAGTCAGAATTTGTCAAGTTCTGATTACTGGTGGTAGGGCTGTGTTTGTTTTCCTTCCCTGAGAGCTGCTGTTTCATTGTTTGTTTCATATTATACATGCAAGAGTCATGAGACTTATTATTTCACATTAGGCTGTTGCTATTTTATTTGTGTTTTTCTTGGCTTCTTGCGAGGGGCTATTTCCATGATCAACCTCACTGGTCAGTGCGCTATTGTTAGTTGTTAATGGCCCAAGCATGGGATTCTCTCGCCTTCTTCATTGCCGTGAACGGCTCTGCCCCTCACAGCTGCACCTCTCTTGCCTTCCACTAGGGGCCGCTGTGGCGCCCTCAAAAATCGGCAGCGGAGCAGGGAGGGAGGGAGCCTGGACAGGGGAGGAGGCTGGAAGATGTCACGTGATCCATCTCGCGCCGGGAAAGGCCGCTCGGGACTCGGGCTTCGGGCCGCGGGTGGGGTTTTTATCACGTGACCCGTCTGTGGGGCGAGGGGGCGGGGTCCGATCGCTCCTCTGTCGAGAAGGGGCGGGGCTAGCGGACGTGACCTTCCTGTCGGGGGGGAAGAGACGCACTTCCGCTTCCGCGTGCGAGGCTGGGTCGCGGGGCTGCTGTTGGGCCGGCTTCCTCCCTGCTGCCCTCGGTCTGCGGCGAGCGGTTCCCTTGGCAGGTAGGGCGGCCGCTGACCCCGGTCGGGCCGCGGCCTCCAGCGCGGGCGGGGGAAGGTGGCCGGGCGGGACCTGGAGCCGAAGGGGCCCGAGGCGGGGATGGCTGAGGGGCTGGGAGCGCCGGGGCGGGCCGGGCTGAGGGGCCTGGAAGGCAGGTGGGCTGAGGGGCCC
>NW_020704118.1:0-1619 GCF_002925995.2 Terrapene triunguis | reverse complement strand
AACCTGTAGGAGAACACTTCAATCTCCCTGGACACACAATAGCAGATTTAAAGGTAGCCATCCTGCAGCAAAACAACTTCAGGACCAGACTCCAAAGACAAACTGCTGAGCTTCAGTTCATTTGCAAATTTGACACCAGCAGCTCAGGATTAAACAAAGACTGTGAATGGCTAGCCAACTACAAAAGCAGTTTCTCCTCCCTTGGTGTTCACACCTCAACTGCTAGAAGAGGGCCTCATCCTCCCTGACTGAACTAACCTCGTTATCTCCAGACTGATTCTTACCTGCATATTTATACCTGCCTCTGGAAATTTCCATTATATGCATCTGACGAAGTGGGTATTCACCCACGAAACCTTATGCTCCAATACATCTGTTAGTCTATAAGGTGCCACAGGACTCTTTGTGGCTTCATAAAAAATGAAGCATTTTATGAAAAAAATATTTTTGACCAAAATATTCAGGGTTTCTTCAAATAGCTAATCCCCCCCTCCCCCATTATATTCTTCTTGTATTCAGCAAATCCCCAGCATTTGGGGGGTTAAGTCAGAATTTTTCAAGTTCTGATTACTGGTGGTAGGGCTGTGTTTGTTTTCCTTCCCTGACAGCTGCTGTTTCATTGTTTGTTTCATATTATATTTTGGAGATATCCCATCTCCTAGAACTGGAAGGGACCTTGAAAGGTCATTGAGTCCAGCCCCCTGCCTTCACTAGCAGGACCAAGTACTGATTTTGCCCCAGATCCCTAAATGGCCCCCTCAAGGATTGAACTCACAACCCTGGGTTTAGCAGGCCAATGCTCAAACCACTGAGCTATCCCTCCCCCCCATTATGACTCTCATAATGCAAGAGTCATGAGACTTATTATTTCACATTAGGCTGTTGCTATTTTATTTGTGTTTTTCTTGGCTTCTTGCGAGGGGTTATTTCCATGATCAACCTCACTGGACAGTGCGCTATTGTTAGTTGTTAATGGCCCAAGCATGGGATTCTCTCGCCTTCTTCATTGCCGTGAACGGCTCTGCCCCTCACAGCTGCACCTCTCTTGCCTTCCACTAGGGGCCGCTGTGGCGCCCTCAAAAATCGGCAGCGGAGCAGGGAGGGAGGGAGCCTGGACAGGGGAGGAGGCTGGAAGGCGTCACGTGATCCATCTCGCGCCGGGAAAGGCCGCTCGGGACTCGGGACTCGGGCCGCGGGTGGGGTTTTTATCACGTGACCCGTCTTTGGGGCGAGGGGGCGGGGTCCGATCGCTCCTCTGTCGGGAAGGGGGCGGGGCTAGCGGACGTGACCTTCCTGTCGGGGGGAAGAGACGCACTTCCGCTTCCGCGTGCGAGGCTGGGTCGCGGGGCTGCTGTTGGGCCGGCTTCCTCCCTGCTGTCCTCGGTCTGCGGCGAGCGGTTCCCTTCGCAGGTAGGGCGGCCGCTGACCCCGGTCGGGCCGCGGCCTCCAGCGCGGGCGGGGGAAGGTGGCCGGGCGGGACCTGGAGCCGAAGGGGCCCGAGGCGGGGATGGCTGAGGGGCTGGGAGCGCCGGGGCGGGCCGGGCTGAGGGGCCTGGAAGGCAGGTGGGCTCTGGGGCCCGAGGCGGGAAAGGGGGCGGGGGCCGGCTGAGGAGCTGGGG
>NW_020704117.1:0-1017 GCF_002925995.2 Terrapene triunguis | reverse complement strand
AGAGACCTTTTGCACGAAACTATCCCAGTTACATTATATTCACTTATTTTTATAAAACCATATAGACTGCACAACGTCACACCCTCCTCCTGAACTTACTGCCAGAGACTTGGACACTGACCATGGCGGAGGCAGTATACCTAAAATTCGTTTTTGGGCTCCCCTATGGGGCAGACACTCCTGTGTCCCCCAAAAGGGAAAGAGACCCTGATCCAGCTGTAGGCTCACAGCTCCAAGCTATGAGAGACCTTTTGCTGGCCAGCAAAATCCCCCCCCTTTAACTCAGGTTGGGTTTGTTTCCAGCTAGAGTCCTTGGGGTTTGTTCCCACCGCAGCAGTCACCAGGACCCCAACTTCCAGCTCCAGGATACGTGTCTCTGTGCACCTCTTCCACTCCATTACAGCCAGGTCATGCTTCTGGGTCTTACTTGCTTTGTCTCAAGTCCAGGCTGGTGGGCAGCCTTTTCCTTTCCCAGGTCTGCCTTTTCCCAGGCAAACTGTACATCAATTTCCATTTGTCTCCCCTTGAGACCATCGCTTGATGACCTGGGATACCACAGAGAACACCCTCCTGCCAGAACAGGCACCCCTCCACTCCTGTCTTGCTAGGTTAGACACTTCAGTCAGCTTCAGCACAGACAGAGGTTGGGCCACACCCATCTGCAGTTCACTGAAACTGAGATGCACTCAGTTCAGGGGCTTCTTAGTTAACAGAGACATTCCCAGTGCCCATTGTTCAGTCTTTCTGGGCAATTTGCGACTTGTGTAGTTTTAGCTTCTTTTGATCTTCATTCTTACTTATTTTGCTTCCTTTTCTGTCCCTAATTCCCTTTCCCGAAATAAGCAAACAGAAAATAACAAACCAGTAACCACTTTGTCTGTTCTCCAGCCACCACACTTAAAACTCACTTAAAATCACTACCAGTATCTCAAAGCAATCAGCTGTGCACAGATCCTGCTCGACTACGCCACTGTGACGGGTTGGATCACAGAAACCCCCTTGGGAGCTGCCACCTAA
>NW_020704116.1:0-1100 GCF_002925995.2 Terrapene triunguis | reverse complement strand
CTGTGACGGGTTGGATCACAGAAACCCCCTTGGGAGCTGCCACCTAATGTGCAAAGACTACCCCTGCTTCTGTTTTCCCTGCCAGCTCAGGACTCCAGCACCCCGTCTTGCTGAATTAGACACTCCAGTCCACTTCAACACAGACCCAGGGTCTGAATCACTTGTCCCAAAACTGCAAGTTTACCCAAAAACAGCTCACAGGAGTGTGCTTGTCTTTAGCACTCAGATGCCCAACTCCCAATGGGGTCTAAACCCAGATAAATCCGTTTTACCCTGCATAAAGCTTATGCAGGGCAAACTCATAAATTGTTCGCCCTCTATAACACTGATAGAGAGATATGCACAGCTGTTTGCTCCCCCAGGTATTAATACATACTCTGAGTAAATTACTAAATAAAAAGTGATTTTATTAAATACAGACAGTAGGATTTAAGTGGTTCAAAGTAGTAACAGACAGAACAAAGTAAGTCACAAGCAAAATAAAATAAAATGCGCAAATCTATGCCTAATCAAACTAAATACAGATAATCTCACCCTCAGAGATGCTTCAGTAAATTTTTCTCAGACTGGACACCTTCCAGGCCTGGGCACCATTCTTTCCCCTGGTACAGCTTTTGTTCCAGCTTAGGTGTTATCTAGGGGCTTCTCCATGATGGCTCCTCTCCCTCTCTGTTCTCTTCCACCCCTTTATATATCTTTTGCATAAGGCGGGAATCCTTTGTCCCTCTGGGTTTCCACCCCCCCTCACTGGAAAAGCACCAGGTTAAAGATGGATTCCAGTTCAGGTGACATAATCACATGTCACTGCAAGACTTCATTACTCACTTGCCAGCACACACATATACAGGAAGACTCAAAGGTAAATACAGCCATCTGCAGACAATAGGAGTCATCAAGATTCCAAACCATCCTTAATGGCCCACACTCTACATAATTACAATAGGCCCTCAGAGTTATGTTTTATATTTCTAGTTTTAGATACAAGAGTGGTACATTTATACAAATCAGATGATCATACTCAGTAGATTATGCACTTTGTAATGATACCTTACAAGAGACCTTTTGCACGAAACTATCCCAGTTACATTATATTCACTTAT
>NW_020704115.1:0-1077 GCF_002925995.2 Terrapene triunguis | reverse complement strand
TTGGTGACAATATATACCTCCAGACCAGTGGCACCGCTATGGGCACCCGCATGGCCCCACAATATGCCAACATTTTTATGGCTGACCTGGAACAACGTTTCCTCAGCTCTCGTCCACTCATGCCCCTTCTCTACCTACGCTATATTGATGACATCTTCATCATCTGGACCCATGGGAAAGAGACCCTGGAAGAATTCCACCATGATTTCAACAGCTTCCACCCCACCATCAACCTCAGCCTGGACCAATCTACACGGGAGGTCCACTTCCTAGACACCACCGTACAAATAAGCGATGGCCACATTAACACCACCCTATACCGAAAACCCACCGACCGCTATGCCTACCTTCATGCCTCCAGCTTCCACCCCGGTCACACCACACGATCCATCGTCTACAGCCAAGCACTGAGGTACAATCGCATCTGCTCCAACCCCTCAGACAGAGACCAACACCTACAAGATCTTCACCAAGCATTTGCAAAACCACGATACCCACACAAGGAAATAAAGAAACAAATCAACAGAGCCAGACGTGTACCCAGAAGCCTCCTGCTACAAGACAGGCCCAAAAAAGAAACCAACAGAACTCCACTGGCCATCACCTACAGTCCTCAGCTTAAACCTCTCCAGTGCATCATCAGTGATCTACAACCCATCCTGGACAATGATCCCTCACTTTCACAGACCTTGGGAGGCAGGCCAGTCCTCGCCCACAGACAACCCGCCAACCTTAAGCATATTCTCACCAGCAACCACGCACCGCACCATAACAACTCTAACTCAGGAACCAACCCATGCAACAAACCTCGATGCCAACTCTGCCCACATATCTACACCAGCAACACCATCACAGGACCTAACCAGATCAGCTACAACATCACCGGCTCATTCACCTGCACGTCCACCAATGTTATATATGCCATCATATGCCAGCAATGCCCCTCTGCTATGTACATTGGCCAAACTGGACAGTCACTACGCAAGAGGATAAATGGACACAAGTCAGATATCAGGAATGGCAATATACAAAAACCTGTAGGAGAACACTTCAACCTCCCTGGCCACACAATAGCAG
>NW_020704114.1:0-1077 GCF_002925995.2 Terrapene triunguis | reverse complement strand
CTGCTATTGTGTGGCCAGGGAGGTTGAAGTGTTCTCCTACAGGTTTTTGTATATTGCCATTCCTGATATCTGACTTGTGTCCATTTATCCTCTTGCGTAGTGACTGTCCAGTTTGGCCAATGTACATAGCAGAGGGGCATTGCTGGCATATGATGGCATATATAACATTGGTGGACGTGCAGGTGAATGAGCCGGTGATGTTGTAGCTGATCTGGTTAGGTCCTGTGATGGTGTTGCTGGTGTAGATATGTGGGCAGAGTTGGCATCGAGGTTTGTTGCATGGGTTGGTTCCTGAGTTAGAGTTGTTATGGTGCGGTGCGTGGTTGCTGGTGAGAATATGCTTAAGGTTGGCGGGTTGTCTGTGGGCGAGGACTGGCCTGCCTCCCAAGGTCTGTGAAAGTGAGGGATCATTGTCCAGGATGGGTTGTAGATCACTGATGATGCACTGGAGAGGTTTAAGCTGAGGACTGTAGGTGATGGCCAGTGGAGTTCTGTTGGTTTCTTTTTTGGGCCTGTCTTGTAGCAGGAGGCTTCTGGGTACACGTCTGGCTCTGTTGATTTGTTTCTTTATTTCCTTGTGTGGGTATCGTGGTTTTGCAAATGCTTGGTGAAGATCTTGTAGGTGTTGGTCTCTGTCTGAGGGGTTGGAGCAGATGCGATTGTACCTCAGTGCTTGGCTGTAGACGATGGATCGTGTGGTGTGACCGGGGTGGAAGCTGGAGGCATGAAGGTAGGCATAGCGGTCGGTGGGTTTTCGGTATAGGGTGGTGTTAATGTGGCCATCGCTTATTTGTACGGTGGTGTCTAGGAAGTGGACCTCCCGTGTAGATTGGTCCAGGCTGAGGTTGATGGTGGGGTGGAAGCTGTTGAAATCATGGTGGAATTCTTCCAGGGTCTCTTTCCCATGGGTCCAGATGATGAAGATGTCATCAATATAGCGTAGGTAGAGAAGGGGCATGAGTGGACGAGAGCTGAGGAAACGTTGTTCCAGGTCAGCCATAAAAATGTTGGCATATTGTGGGGCCATGCGGGTGCCCATAGCGGTGCCACTGGTCTGGAGGTATATATTGTCACCAA
>NW_020704113.1:0-1500 GCF_002925995.2 Terrapene triunguis | reverse complement strand
TGCTTTTTACAGATTCAGACTAACACGGCTACCCCTCTGATACTTGATACCATGCAAGGCACTGCATTTAGCCGTATGGAATGGAAATCTATCAACCTCATGAAGAAACTTGCACAAATACAGACAGATATCATCTTCCTTTCCAAATGCAAACGGATGGACATCATACCTAATGGACTGAAGGTGAAAAATCCCTTGCTATCTACATACTGCACAGACCACAGTGAGAGATTATGCCATACATTATCAAAGAAACTGAGGAACCACCTGATCAGCATCCTATACAGCAAACAGAAAAACATCAAGAAAGAGCTCTCCAACCTGGAGACTTTCATAAATAACCAACCCTCCACACAAATGGACTTTACTAAAATAAGACAGGAGATCTACATTACACACTTCACCTCTCTACAAAGGAAAAAGGACCTTAAGCTGTCTAAAATCCTACCTGCCACATGGGGCCACAACAGTGGTACACCTAACTCACCCAGCAATATCGTCAATTTATCCAGCTACACACTCAACCCAGCAGAAGAGTCTGTCCTATCTCGGGGACTCTCCTTTTGCCCCAGCACCCCCACGAACATGATACAGTTCTGTGGTGATCTGGAAGCCTACTTTCGCCGCCTCCGACTCAAAGAATACTTTCAAGATAACACTGAACAGCGCACTGATACACAGATACCCTCCCACCAACAACACAGGAAGAAGAACTCCACATGGACTCCTCCTGAGGGTCGAAATGACAGGCTGGACCTATACATAGAATGCTTCCGCCGACGTGCACAGGCAGAAATTGTGGAAAAATAACATCGGTTGCCTCATAACCTAAGTCGTGCAGAACGCAATGCCATCCACAGCCTCAGAAACCACCCTGACATTATCATCAAAGAGGCTGATAAAGGAGGTGCTGTTGTCATCATGAACAGGTCTGACTACCAGAAGGAGGCTGCCAGACAACTCTCCAATACCAAATTCTACAGGCCACTTTCCTCAGATCCCACTGAGGAATACACTAAGAAACTGCACCATCTACTCAGGACACTCCCTACACTAGCACAGGAACAAATCAACATACCCTTAGAGCCCCGACCGGGGTTATTCTATCTACTACCCAAGATCCACAAACCTGGAAATCCTGGACGCCCCATCATCTCGGGCATTGGCACTCTCACTGAAGGACTGTCTGGATATGTGGACTCCCTACTCAGACCCTACGCCACCAGCACTCCCAGCTATCTCCGTGACACCACTGATTTCCTGAGAAAACTACAATGCATTGGTGACCTCCCAGAAAACACCATCCTAGCCACCATGGATGTAGAGGCTCTCTACACAAACATCCCACATACAGATGGAATACAAGCTGTCAGGAACAGTATCCCTGATGATGACACAGCACAACTTATTGCTGAGCTCTGTGACTTTATCCTCACGCACAATTATTTCAAATTTGGTGACAATATATACCTCCAGACCAGTGGCACCGCTATGGGCACC
>NW_020704112.1:0-1535 GCF_002925995.2 Terrapene triunguis | reverse complement strand
GGTGCCCATAGCGGTGCCACTGGTCTGGAGGTATATATTGTCACCAAATTTGAAATAATTGTGCGTGAGGATAAAGTCACAGAGCTCAGCAATAAGTTGTGCTGTGTCATCATCAGGGATACTGTTCCTGACAGCTTGTATTCCATCTGTATGTGGGATGTTTGTGTAGAGAGCCTCTACATCCATGGTGGCTAGGATGGTGTTTTCTGGGAGGTCACCAATGCATTGTAGTTTTCTCAGGAAATCAGTGGTGTCACGGAGATAGCTGGGAGTGCTGGTGGCGTAGGGTCTGAGTAGGGAGTCCACATATCCAGACAGTCCTTCAGTGAGAGTGCCAATGCCCGAGATGATGGGGCGTCCAGGATTTCCAGGTTTGTGGATCTTGGGTAGTAGATAGAATAACCCCGGTCGGGGCTCTAAGGGTATGTTGATTTGTTCCTGTGCTAGTGTAGGGAGTGTCCTGAGTAGATGGTGCAGTTTCTTAGTGTATTCCTCAGTGGGATCTGAGGAAAGTGGCCTGTAGAATTTGGTATTGGAGAGTTGTCTGGCAGCCTCCTTCTGGTAGTCAGACCTGTTCATGATGACAACAGCACCTCCTTTATCAGCCTCTTTGATGATAATGTCAGGGTGGTTTCTGAGGCTGTGGATGGCATTGCGTTCTGCACGACTTAGGTTATGAGGCAACCGATGTTATTTTTCCACAATTTCTGCCTGTGCACGTCGGCGGAAGCATTCTATGTATAGGTCCAGCCTGTCATTTCGACCCTCAGGAGGAGTCCATGTGGAGTTCTTCTTCCTGTGTTGTTGGTGGGAGGGTATCTGTGTATCAGTGCGCTGTTCAGTGTTATCTTGAAAGTATTCTTTGAGTCGGAGGCGGCGAAAGTAGGCTTCCAGATCACCACAGAACTGTATCATGTTCGTGGGGGTGCTGGGGCAAAAGGAGAGTCCCCGAGATAGGACAGACTCTTCTGCTGGGTTGAGTGTGTAGCTGGATAAATTGACGATATTGCTGGGTGAGTTAGGTGTACCACTGTTGTGGCCCCATGTGGCAGGTAGGATTTTAGACAGCTTAAGGTCCTTTTTCCTTTGTAGAGAGGTGAAGTGTGTAATGTAGATCTCCTGTCTTATTTTAGTAAAGTCCATTTGTGTGGAGGGTTGGTTATTTATGAAAGTCTCCAGGTTGGAGAGCTCTTTCTTGATGTTTTTCTGTTTGCTGTATAGGATGCTGATCAGGTGGTTCCTCAGTTTCTTTGATAATGTATGGCATAATCTCTCACTGTGGTCTGTGCAGTATGTAGATAGCAAGGGATTTTTCACCTTCAGTCCATTAGGTATGATGTCCATCCGTTTGCATTTGGAAAGGAAGATGATATCTGTCTGTATTTGTGCAAGTTTCTTCATGAGGTTGATAGATTTCCATTCCATACGGCTAAATGCAGTGCCTTGCATGGTATCAAGTATCAGAGGGGTAGCCGTGTTAGTCTGAATCTGTAAAAAGCAACAGAGGGTCCTGTGGCACCTTTGAGACTAACAGA
>NW_020704111.1:0-4552 GCF_002925995.2 Terrapene triunguis | reverse complement strand
TGCTTATTTTAAACTAATCTCAAACAAAGTTAACTACCACTTGGGTTAGCATTAATACACCTTCTGTTGACTTGGATACCTTTTTAGACTGCCTTGTAAAAGTGCAGCATTAATCTGCAAGGTGTATTTTCTGTTGCATGTATTTTCCTGTTTATCTTTAGTTAATGTACAAAATATAAATATTTGCTTTGTTACATTTATAAGATCAGCTATATGAGAAATAAGGGAAGGAAGGTGGCGGAGGAGAGAAACGTGTTAGAAAATACAGGAGGGATGGTACTTATTTTTCAACCTTTGCCCAACCATTGGCAAACCAATATATTCTGTTCGTTTACTGATGAAGGATGAAATCCTGGCCCCATTGAAGTCAATGGCAAAACTTCCATTGACTTCAGCAGGGCACAGTTTCACCTCAAATGTTTAAGTTGCCCATGAGGGCCTCTGGAAGTATCAGACTAACTTGCTTGTAACAAGCTACTCCTGTTTAGAATCTAATTACAGAGCTTTTGGAATACCTTATCAGACAGTTCACTTCCATTGTTAAAATTTTCCTGGCTGATCATATTTTTCCTGTTAAGAAGTAATTTCTCTTAGTATTTCTCAGTATCACTGGGTTTAACTTTTCAAAATGCAATGTAACTTGTGAAAATTTCTAATGGTTTTTCTCCCAGCTCTCCCCAGCTTCCTTTTGAGAAGTTTGAATATAAAGCTAGCTGGGCTGCTTCTTAGGGCTTTGTTTAGTTGATCGAGGCAGTGTGTCAAAAACTGACTTGCTAAAACCAAAACAGAATGTAGCAACTTTTCATTATTCTTTAGGCAATATCTGTCTATTTTTATATACTCAATGCTGGCAGAAAAAGGAGCTAAAAACATTTAAAATTTGGAGCGACTCTTCCCATAGCCCATCTTTCTGGGAATAAACTCTCTTATGGCCCTCTCTTGCACCCCATCATCTCTAGACTTCGCCCCTTATAGAAATGTCTGTGCAAATCCCTTTCATCTTAGCTCACAGAAGAAACCAGCTCGTGAAATCAATAGAAAATATACTCGAGAGCAAAGACTGTGTTTCATGACAAGTCACAAATTCCTGGTTAAGGACCATTATAAAGCATGGAAGGTGTGGTGCTAATCTGATAATTGTGACTGGAGATGGAAGGAAATAGACAGGTATTTCCCCAAACACTAGACTATGGTGTTGAAACCAGAATAAAATGTTACCACCACATCATGTTGTTCTCTTGGTTCAGTTAGTATAATTTACCAGGCTTTGCACAGGTCTTTTTAAAATTCTGTGTCATCTGGACACTTTAATAGTGGATTTAATAGTGAATTAAAATCTGGACAAAACAATCAACTCCAGAAAACTGCAACCTGTCCACATGGTAAATGACCCATCATCAGGCCCAAATTAATATGCATACATTTCAAACATCATATGATATTAGCTGAAAATTGAGCACCATTGAGAGACACATGTAAATTCCCTAGCAATTTTCCCTTGAAATACTATATCAAGACAGACCACATGGCAACAAAGTATTACCTGAAAGCACGTGAGAAACATGCTCCTTTATACTTTGCTAGAAGGCATTTCACATTCATCAGTTCTTCATTCAAGTAAGGTAGTCTGAGGCAGTGTACAAACACTTAAATCGGATGCTCTCAGAGAACTCTTTGGTCATGAATGGCAGCTGATGATATGCTACCCACACACAATTTTTTACCAGTGTGACACCTTGATAATGGTTCCATTCATCATCACATTAAAAAATTAAGTTGTATTGTTTCTAGACAGGCCTGTTCTGAGAAGCAAAAGAAATGGATTCACTTCTATAAATATAAATAATATAATTACATAAGCCACCATCCTGGCTTTAAAGGTAGATAACATCTGTGCTGAGGTAATGCCATCAGAAATATAAAAGAAGATAATGTCATGATTAGCAACACATCTTTCCTTATTAGAGTTGTACTTACAATGAATAATGTTGTTATTGTTGTTTTTTAAAAGAGAGATGTCCATATAAGAGGGTGAAGAATTATATTAAGGAAGGGAGGTTTTGTGTTTATAGCAGCGAAATAGGCTTCAGGAGATCTGAGATCTATTCTCCGCTCTATCACAAACTTTCTGACACCTTGCCTAAGTCTCATAACTTCTCTTTGTCTAAGTTTCTCCCCTGTAAAATGGGAACACTACTACCTACCTCTTGGTGGTTGTAGTGGAATGTGTTGGGTTCTTTAAGAGTAATTGCTGCTAGCCCAGATGATACTAGGGCATACCCCTTCAAAGAAGACCAAGCTGGGAGATGTAGTACCAGAGGAGTCATGTGATTGCCAGGACTATATAAGATGAAGCATGCTACTTAGGGAGAGTCCAGACACAAACAATGCCTGCAAGAAATTATTTTCTCGCCACCTTCTATTCCCTCTAGACAGGCTTCCTCCAAATCCTTTCTCCACCTGAGCTCTCCCTAAATGAACCCCAAAGGCTTTTTTCCTAGATGGTCCTGGCAATCGCATGAGCCCGCTTTGACTACGCCTTCCAACAATCTCTCCTATGAACTACATCTCCCCAATGCTCTTCCTTGAAGGCTTGAGTCCCAGTAGCATCTGGGCTAGTGGTGTCCACTTTTAAAGAGCACAGCACACTTTGCTACAGTGGTATTGTGATTATGTTATGAGATAATCTGAAGGCAAGTGCAACAGAGATGCAGTTTTTTAAAATTTATTATGAGGTGGCTAGCTAATAGATGGAAGCATTGTATCAACAATTCAACTGAAAACAGAACTTGTGTATATACTGTAAATATATGAATCTCAGTTCTGGATATAAATATGTTTCATTTTTATACATACACAAGTCTTTTCTGATACCCATCAACACAGAAAGGGTACTGAAAAATTGATTGCTGTGCTGGTGTACGTGTACTCAACCAGTTGTGCAATCTACAGAGCAAAGCCCAATCAAGTGTATAAGAGTAGAACTAAGTCTTAAATCTGTTGTTTATCATGTGCATCTGCTGGCTAGCTTTGTGAAAGTGGAACACACAACACTGTAAGCCTTACATAAAGAGTGTTGCTTGTTCTTTGTTTTTTGGTTGGATTGCTAGATGGCAGAGTGGAGCTTTTAAAATACATTTTATAAAAAGAAAACCTGATTTACTGAATTTTAACTTTTTTTTGTTAAGAAATAATTGAAGCTCATTATGTAGTATTCATCACCACTGTAAAACATGTTGATTGTATGCTTTTTTTAAAGATGAGCAAAATATAGATTACACAGAAACTGTGTAAAAGGGCTAAGGGCTCTGTGCTAAAGGGCTTTTCCCTAAAGCAGTGATGAGTTCCATGATGTGCGAATGGACCAACATTATTTAGGAGGTCCTTACTATCTCTAGTTTCTATGATTCTAGGACTAATTTGCTAACCTGTGTTTGTGATGTGATTATATCTGAGTTTTCTTTGTGTAACACACACACACTATGTTTGTTGGAGCCACAGTTGATTCTTGCCCGTCCCACTCACCACTTGGTTTTACCCTGCGTGTACCAAAAAATGCAGATGAGAACAAGATGTGTTCAGTGGGCCTGATTATCTTTCTTCGCCCCTGAAATCATTGGGTGTTTTGTCATTGACATTAATAGGAGTAGGGGCAGGCCCAGTTATCTGACTGTGGGAAATGTGGAATCCATGTGATTTTGGCATATGTTCTTGTTACTGCCTTAATTATACATTTTGGTGTAACTAATGAATGGGAATTATATTTTGGAAATTTTTTGACTACAGATATCAGAAATATGTACATTTAAATGTCATGCTTCTACGGTTCTTTGCCTAGAGATATATCTTTACAGAAATATGTGCACTTAAAATCTGCTTTCCATGAGCATTTTTTTCCGTAAAGTTTGATTGCGTGAATGTTCATGAAAGTGAATACAAAAGTGGGACCATAGGGAATTCATCTTGACATACAATTAAAAATTTGTGGGACATGTTTTGTGGAATTTGTCGAGCTCTTTTATCAATACTGTGGTGGTGTAGTTTTTCCCTCTCAAAGAAGAAGTCCAAGGTTTTTAAAAAATCAACAGTTGTATTGATGGATGTATTATAAACACACAACTGTCTGTAAAGAGCTTCTCTATAATGTCCACCACCAGAGTATTTAAGCTTTTTCCCAGGAAAATTTCAATCCCTAAAGGACTTCAAGGAATAAATATTGAACAACAAATACCTGTGGAAACTTCTGAGGGGTGAAAAAGTTAGATTGTTCTGACCTTAGTTGCATGTAACAACCATTTTCTGTGACAGGGAGAAATGATATCTCTTTCATCTCTTTCCCTCTTATTTGCATTCTTCTGGCCAGGGCCGGCTCCAGGCACCAGCGTAGGAAGCAGGTGCTTGGGGCGGCCAATTCAAAGGGGTGGCACTCCGTCCGGTACCGGGGCAGCACGTCCGGGTCTTTGGCAGCAATTTTGGCGGCAGGTCCCTCATTCCCTCTCTTCCTCTTTGAGCTGCTGCCGAATTGCCGCCGAAGAGGAAGAGGGGGGCACCC
>NW_020704110.1:0-9487 GCF_002925995.2 Terrapene triunguis | reverse complement strand
TGCTTATTTTAAACTAATCTCAAACAAAGTTAACTACCACTTGGGTTGGCATTAATACACCTTCTGTTGACCTGGATACCTTTTTAAACTGCCTTGTAAAAGTGCAGCATTAATCCGCAAGGTGTATTTTCTGTTGCATGTATTTTCCTGTTTATCTTTAGTTAATGTACAAAATATAAATATTTGCTCTGTTACATTTATAAGATCAGCTATATGAGAAATAAGGGAAGGAAGGTGGCGGAGGAGAGAAACGTGTTAGAAAATACAGGAGGGGTGGTACTTATTTTTCAACCTTTGCCCAACCATTGGCAAACCAATATATTCTGTTTGTTTACTGATGAAGGATGAAATCCTGGCCTCATTGAAGTCAATGGCAAAACTTCCATTGACTTCAGCAGGGCACAGTTTCACCTCAAATGTTTAAGTTGCCCATGAGGGCCTCTGGAAGTATCAGACTAACTTGGTTGTAACAAGCTACTCCTGTTTAGAATCTAATTACAGAGCTTTTGGAATACCTTATCAGACAGTTCACTTCCATTGCTAAAATTTTCCTGGCTGATCATATTTTTCCTGTTAAGAAGTAATTTCTCTTAGTATTTCTCAGTATCACTGGGTTTAACTTTTCAAAATGCAATGTAACTTGTGAAAATTTCTAATGGTTTTTCTCCCAGCTCTCCCCAGCTTCCTTTTGAGAAGTTTGAATATAAAGCTAGCTGGGCTGCTTCTTAGGGCTTTGTTTAGTTGATCGAGGCACTGTGTCAAAAACTGACTTGCTAAAACCAAAACAGAATGTAGCAACTTTTCATTATTCTTTAGGCAATATCTGTCTATTTTTATATACTCAATGCTGGCAGAAAAAGGAGCTAAAAACATTTAAAATTTGGAGTGACTCTTCCCATAGCCCATCTTTCTGGGAATAAACTCTTATGGCCCTCTCTTGCACCCCATCATCTCTAGACTTCGCCCCTTATAGAAATGTCTGTGCAAATCCCTTTCATCTTAGCTCACAGAAGAAACCAGCTCATGAAATCAATAGAAAATATACTCAAGAGCAAAGACTGTGTTTCATGACAAGTCACAAATTCCTGGTTAAGGACCATTATAAAGCATGGAAGGTGTGGTGCTAATCTGATAATTGTGACTGGAGATGGAAGGAAATAGACAGGTATTTCCCCAAACACTAGACTATGGTGTTGAAACCAGAATAAAATGTTACCACTACATCATGTTGTTCTCTTGGTTCAGTTAGTATAATTTACCAGGCTTTGCACAGGTCTTTTTAAAATTCTGTGTCATCTGGACACTTTAATAGTGGATTTAATAGTGAATTAAAATCTGGACAAAACAATCAACTCCAGAAAACTGCGACCTGTCCACATGGTAAATGACCCATCATCAGGCCCAAATTAATATTCATACACTTCAAACATCATATGATATTAGCTGAAAATTGAGCACCATTGAGACACGTGTAAATTCCCTAGCAATTTCCCCTTGAAATACTATATCAAGACAGACCACATGGCAACAAAGTATTACCTGAAAGCATGTGAGAAACATGCTCCTTTATACTTTGCTAGAAGGCATTTCACATTCATCAGTTCTTCATGCAAGTAAGGTAGTCTGAGGCAGAGTACAAACACTTAATCGGATGCTGTCAGAGAACTCTTTGGTCATGAATGGCAGCTGATGAAATGCTACCCACACACAATTTTTTACCAGTGTGACACCTTGATAATGGTTCCATTCATCATCACATTAAAAAATTAAGTTGTATTGTTTCTAGACAGGCCTGTTCTGAGAAGCAAAAGAAATGGATTCACTTCTATAAATATAAATAATATAATTACATAAGCCACCATCCTGGCTTTAAAGGTAGATAATATCTGTGCTGAGGTAATGCCATCAGAAATATAAAAGAAGATAATGTCATGATTAGCAACACATCTTTCCTTATTAGAGTTGTACTTACAATGAATAATGTTGTTGTTGTTTTTTAAAAGAGAGATGTCCATATAAGAGGGTGAAGAATTATATTAAGGAAGGGAGATTTTGTGTTTATAGCAGAGAAATAGGCTTCAGGAGATCTGAGATCTATTCTCCGCTCTATCACAAACTTTCTGACACCTTGCCTAAGTCTCATAACTTCTCTTTGTCTAAGTTTCTCCCCTGTAAAATGGGAACACTAATACCTACCTCTTGGTGGTTGTAGTGGAATGTGTTGGGTTCTTTAAGAGTAATTGCTGCTAGCCCAGATGATACTAGGGCATACGCCTTCAAAGAAGACCAAGCTGGGAGATGTAGTACCAGAGGAGTCATGTGATTGCCAGGACTATATAAGATGAAGCATGCTACTTAGGGAGAGTCCAGACACAAACAATGCCTGCAAGAAATTATTTCCTCGCCACCTTCTATTCCCTCTAGACAGGCTTCCTCCAAATCCTTCCTCCACCCGAACTCTCCCTAAATGAACCCGAAAGGCTTTTTTCCTAGATGGTCCTGGCAATCGCATGAGCCCTCTTTGACTACGCCTTCCAACAATCTCTCCTATGAACTACATCTCCCCAATGCTCTTCCTTGAAGGCTTGAGTCCCAGTAGCATCTGGGCTAGTGGTGTCCACTTTTAAAGAGCACAGCACACTTTGCTACAGTGGTATTGTGATTATGTTATGAGATAATCTGAAGGCAAGTGCAACAGAGATGCAGTTTTTTAAAATGTATTATGAGGTGGCTAGCTAATAGATGGAAGCATTGTATCAACAATTCAACTCAAAACAGAACTTGTGTATATACTGTAAATATATAAATCTCAGTTCTGGATATAAATATGTTTCATTTTTATACATACACAAGTCTTTTCTGATACCCATCAACACAGAAAGGGTACTGAAAAATTGATTGCTGTGCTGGTGTACGTGTACTCAACCAGTTGTGCAATCTACAGAGCAAAGCCCAATCAAGTGTATAAGAGTAGAACTAAGGGTATGTCTACACTACGAGAGTAGTTCGATTTTAGTTAAATCGAATATGTGCAATCGATATTAGAAAGTCGAACGTGTGTGTCTACACTAAGGACAGTAATTCGACTTTGTCAGTCCACACTACCAGGGAAAGCGTCGACATTGGAAGCAGTGCACTGTGGGCAGCTATCCCACAGTTCCCGCAGTCCCCGCTGCCCAGTGGAATTCTGGGTCGAGCCCCCAATGGCTTCTGGGTAAAAAATTGTGGCGAGGGTGCTTTTGGGTAACTGTCGTCATCCGTCAGTCACTACCGCCCTCCCTCCCTCCCTGAAAGCGCCGGCGGGAAATCAGTTCGCGCACTTTTTGATCAGTGACAGCGCGGACGCCACAGCACTGCGATCATGGATCCCGCTGCGACCATCGCTGCAGTTGTGGCCGTTCTCAACGCCTCGCACCTTATCATACACCTTTCCCAGAGGCAGATGCAGAGAAATCAGGCGAGGAGGCTACGGCACCGCCGTGAGGGCCTGAAGTCGGAGAGTAGCACAGAGCTGTCAGAAACCACGAGCCCCAGCGCCCAGGACATCACGGTGGCAATGGGGCATGTGGATTTTGTTGAACGGCGATTCTGGGCCCGGGAAACAAGCACGGACTGGTGGGACCGCATAGTGCTTCAGGTCTGGGATGAATCCCAGTGGCTGCGAAACTTTCGCATGCGGAAGGGGACTTTCCTGGAACTTTGTGAGTTGCTGTCCCCTGCCCTGAAGCGCAAGGACACCCGCATGCGAGCAGCCCTGACTGTCCAGAAGCGAGTGGCCATAGCCCTCTGGAAGCTTGCAACGCCGGACAGCTACCGGTCAGTCGCGAACCACTTTGGCGTGGGCAAATCTACCGTGGGGGTTGTTGTCATGCAAGTAGCCAAGGCAATCGTCAAGGTACTGCTGTCAAAGGTAGTGACCCTGGGAAACGCGCAGGCCATCATAGATGGCTTCGCTGCGATGGGATTCCCAAACTGCGGTGGGGCTATAGATGGGACTCACATCCCTATCCTGGGACCGGGCCACCAGGCCAGCCAGTACATCAATAGAAAGGGGTACTTTTCAATGGTGCTGCAAGCACTGGTGGACCATCGGGGACGGTTTACAAACATCTACGTCGGATGGCCGGGCAAGGTTCATGACGCTCGCGTGTTCAGGAACTCTGGTCTGTTTAGACGGCTGCAGGAAGGTATTTACTTCCCAGACCACAAAATAACTCTTGGGGATGTGGAGATGCCTACAGTGATCCTCGGGGACCCAGCCTACCCGCTAATGCCCTGGCTCATGAAGCCCTATACTGGCGCCCTGGACACAGAAAAAGAACTGTTCAACTACCGGCTGAGCAAGTGCAGAATGGTGGTGGAGTGTGCTTTTGGCCGTCTCAAGGGGAGATGGAGAAGCTTACTCACTCGCTGTGATCTCAGCGAAACCAATATCCCCATCGTTATTGCAGCTTGCTGTGTGCTCCACAATCTCTGTGAGAGCAAGGGGGAGACCTTTATGGCGGGGTGGGAGGTTGAGGCAAATAGCCTGGCTGCTGATTACGCCCAGCCAGACAGCCGGGCGATTAGAAGAGCC
Organism: Terrapene triunguis; assembly: GCF_002925995.2. Lineage (NCBI taxonomy): Eukaryota > Metazoa > Chordata > Testudines > Emydidae > Terrapene > Terrapene triunguis. The sequence continues at coordinate 4,911 of NW_020704110.1, read as the reverse complement.
CAGCGGGACGCGCTGTGCATCCGGGAGGCTTTGAAAGCCAGTTTCAAGGCTGAGCAGGGTACCCAGTGACTTTTAAGTTTGTGGACACAGAAGCTGAACTTGCCCCCGTTTCTTTACCCAGTTGCCGTCGACTATCCTCTCCAATCACATACCCCCTTCACCCCCTTCCCAAAAAATAAAATCTGTTCTGTTTTGTTAATGGACACCGTTGTCTTTATTACTGTTTTCGCGGGAATGTTTTAAACCTGGGACGCAGACTGTGGCGGGGGGCGGGTTTAGTGTTGTGATGCAAATGATGCTTCTAAACTCCAGGAATGACAGGCTCCGCGGTGGTGGACTGGTTGTTTCAACGGAGCCTGCCAGCCCTCCTGGCCGGGACTGCGTGTATGTGTCGGCTATGTGACTGTCTTGCAGGGGGAGGAGGGTTACAGATCCCCTGCTGCGCGGCTCTGTGATGCAGGGTAAGGACCGCTGCATAAGATCTGTAACTGCCCTCCCCCGCCACCAAGTCACAGAGCAACACCACCGCCCCCACCACACAGAACATGAAAACCACCTCCCAGACTGACCAGGATAACTAGTCACTGCACTGTATATGTGCCCTGCTGCTGCACCTGCCCCCTGCTAAAGGTGACTGTCCTGTCCAATGACCAAGCCCCTTCCCCCCCCTTCAGACAGACTCCCCTCCAAAAGAAGAGGATGGAAACAGAAATGAACAGAAACGTATTCTTTATTAACAACCGCACATGGAACGGGGGGGTGAAACTTGGACGGGGTCTTGTGTGAGGCGGGTAGGAAAGGACTTTTCAAATTTTGGGGAATGAGAGCCTTCTAGTGGTAGAGCAGTCCGCAGGGGTGGAGTGAAATTTTTCACGGCCCCTTCCACCCCTCCGTGTTTGGACTTTGGGTGAGGGGGGTATGGGACTTGGTGGCGGGGCAGGGCAGTTACAGAGAGACTGCAGCGGGGCTCTCTCCTCCTGCCTCCGGTCCTGCAGAACATCCACAAGGCGGCGGAGCGTGTCCGTTTGCTCCCTCATTAGTCCAAGCAGCGTTTGAGTAGCCTGCCTGTCCTCCTGTCGCCACCTCTCCTCCCGTTCCATGTTTGCCCGGTGCATTTGGGACAAGTTCTCCCTCCACTGTGTCTGCTGGGCTGCCTGTGCTCGGGAGCATGCCATTAGTTCAGCAAACATGTCTTCCCGTGTCCTCTTCTTCCTCCTCCTAATGTGCGCTAGCCTCTGGGCAGATGTGGCTGTGGGAATTGGAAAAAGGGAGTGAATTCCTGAGACAGAGCAATGTATCTGTGAACAGAGAACATAGTCTTTCTCTGTGAACAAGACCATGCAGAGCACCTATCACACGCGCACTGAGGACAAGGTCGAATTTTCGGCCCTCGCCTACAGTGCCTGCGGTCTTGCTGTGGCGAGCTGAGGAGCAGGGCTGGACACCGGACTTTGTCTAGCTGGCAAACATGGTAAGCCGTAGACTTGTGGCCGCTTAAAACTTTAAGAGTGGCACTGGCCTCCTTTCACATAGAAAGCAATGCGAGTCTCTGCTGGCAGCAATCCTGCAAGCATGAACTCTGGCCCTGTCCCACCCCCTCGCGGCTGTAAACCGCGTGGCTGTAAACCGGCGGTTGCAGTTCTGTAAAGGGACGGGCAAGCAGTCCCAATACTAACTTTCCCCTACCTAATTCACAGCAGGGAGTCATGCCAGACATCACCCTCCTGAAGGTCTCGGAGAGCCAGAAGGAGAAGATGCTCCGGGACAGCCTGCAGAAACCAGGTCCATTTGCTGCAATGCTCTGCAAGGCCATGATCCCCGAGTACCTGCTGGCGTTGTGGCAGGGAAACGTGTCCTACCACGGGGGGCCTAATAAGCTCTCCCTGCCCAGGAACCTGCTCATGAGGCTGGAAAAACACCTGCAGGAGACCTATGAGGAGTTCTCCCTGGAGGATGTCGCCTCTATCCCCGGTTACATTGACCAGTTCTTGGCTTAGGTGCCCTTGGAGGGACAAATGACTGCAGGGTTTTGGGCACTATAATCATGAAGCGAACATTGTGAAATTTTTTGAAAATGGTTCGGACTACATATTGAGGCGCCCAAAGACAGACTAATCATGATACACTTTGCACAGATTCCCCTTTTGTTTGACTTTCCTGTTTACATGTTTTGAAGCACTTTACCCACTGTTAATATTTTAAATCTTCCTGTTTTGTTGTAAATAAATGTTTACATGTTTGAAAGCACTTTAGCTACTGTTAATATTTTAAATATGCCAGTTATGTTGTAAATAAATGTTTAGATATTTAAAACACTTACTGCTTGATCCTTCCCCTGAATCTGTGTCTGGGGTAACGGCGGGGGACGGTTGGTAGGGGATCTCTGTCAGGGTGATGAAGAGCTCCTGGCTGTCGGGGAAATCAGCGGTGCCAGCGCTGTCGACTGCCTCGTCCTCCTCATCTCCTTCTTCATCTTCCCCGTCCGCTAACATGTCGGAGGAACCGGCCGCGGACAATATCCCATCCTCAGAGTCCACGGTCAGGGGTGGGGTAGTGGTGGCGGCCGCACCTAGGATGGAATGCAGTGCCTCGTAGAAACGGGATGTGTGGGGCTGGGATCCAGAGCGTCCGTTTGCCTCTTTGGTCTTCTGGTAGCCTTGTCTCAGCTCCTTGATTTTCTCGCGGCACTGCGTTGCATCCCGGCTGTAGCCTCTCTCTGCCATGGCTTTAGAGATCTTCTCATAGGTCTTTGCATTCCGTCTTTTGGAGCGCAGCTCGGCAAGCACGGACTCATCTCCCCACACAGCGATGAGATCCAAGACTTCCCGATCCGTCCATGCTGGGGCCCTCTTTCTATTGGATTGCACGGCCATCTCTGCTGGAGAGCTCTGCATCGTTGCCACTGCTGCTGAGCTCGCCACGGTGTCCAAACAGAAACTGCGCTTCAAACTGCCCAGACAGGAAAAGGAATTCAAATTTTCCCGGGGTGTGGCTGGTCAGAGCATCCGAGCTCGGACTGCTGTCCAGAGCGTCAACAGAGTGGTGCACTGTGGGATAGCTCCCGGAGCTATTACCGTCGATTTCCATCCACACCTAGCCTAATTCGATATGGCCATTTCGAATTTAGCGCTACTCCTCTCGTTGTGGAGGATTACAGAAATCGATTTAAGGAGGGCTCTATGTCGAACTAAATGGCTTCGTGGTGTGGACGGGTGCAGGGTTAATTCGATATAACGGCGCTAAATTCGACATAAAAGCCTAGTGTAGACCAGGCCTAAGTCTTAAATCTGTTATTTATCATGTGCATCTGCTGGCTAGCTTTGTGAAAGTGGAACACACAACACTGTAAGCCTTACATAAAGAGTGTCGCTTGTTCTTTGTTTTTTGGTTGGATTGCTAGATGGTAGAGTGGAGCTTTTAAAATACATTTTATAAAAAAAAAAACCTGATTTACTGAATTTTAACTTTTTTTGTTAAGAAATAATTGAAGCTCATTCTGTAGTATTCATCACCACAGTAAAACATGTTGATTGTATGCTTTTCAGAAATGGATTCTATCATAATTTTAAAGATGAGCAAAATATAGATTACACAGAAACTGTGTAAAAGGGCTAAGGGCTCTGTGCTAAAGGGCTTTTCCCTAAAGCAGTGATGAGTTCCATGATGTGCCAATGGACCAACATTATTTAGGAGGTCCTTACTATCTCTAGTTTCTATGATTCTAGGACTAATTTGCTAACCTGTGTTTGTGATGTGATTATATCTGAATTTTCTTTGTGTAACACACACACATTATGTTTGTTGGAGCCACAGTTGATTCTTGCCCGTCCCACTCACCACTTGGTTTTACCCTGCATGTACCAAAAAATGCAGATGAGAACAAGATGTGTTCAGTGGGCCTGATTATCTTTCTTCGCCCCTGAAATCATTGGGTGTTTTGTCATTGACATTAATAGGAGTAGGGGCAGGCCCAGTTATCTGACTGTGGGGAATGTGGAATCCATGTGATTTGGGCATATGTTCTTGTTACTGCCTTAATTATACATTTTGGTGTAACTAATGAATGGGAATTATATTTTGGAAATTTTTTGACTACAGATATCTGAAATATGTACATTTAAATGTCATGCTTCTAGGGTTCTTTGCCTAGAGATATATCTTTACAGAAATATGTGCACTTAAAATCTGCTTTCCATGAGCATTTTTTTCTGTAAAGTTTGATTGCGTGAATGTTCATGAAAGTGAATACAAAAGTGGGATCATAGGGAATTCATCTTGACATCCAATTAAAAATTTGTGGGACATGTTTTGTGGAATTTGTCGAGCTCTTTTATCAATACTGTGGTGGTGTAGTTTTTCCCTCTCAAAGAAGAAGTCCAAGGTTTTTAAAAAATCAACAGTTGTATTGATGGATGTATTATAAACACACAACTGTCTGTAAAGAGCTTCTCTATAATGTCCACCACCAGAGTATTTAAGCTTTTTCCCAGGAAAATTTCAATCCCTAAAGGACTTCAAGGAATAAATATTGAACAACAAATACCTGTGGAAACTTCTGAGGGGTGAAAAAGTTAGATTGTTCTGACCTTAGTTGCATGTAAACAACCATTTTCTGTGGCAGGGAGAAATGATCTCTCTTTCATCTCTTTCCCTCTTATTTGCATTCTTCTGGCCAGGGCCGGCTCCAGGCACCAGCGTAGGAAGCAGTGCTTGGGGCGGCCAATTCAAAGGGGTGGCACTCTGTCCGGTATCGGGGCAGCACGTCCGGGTCTTCGGCAGCAATTTGGCGGCAGGTCCCTCATTCCCTCTCTTCCTCTTTGAGCTGCTGCCGAATTGCCGCCGAAGAGGAAGAGAGGGGGCACCCGCCGCTGAACTGCCGCCGAAGAAGCGGTGCGATTGAGCTGCCGCCGA
>NW_020704109.1:0-17581 GCF_002925995.2 Terrapene triunguis | reverse complement strand
TGAGGTGGAGTGTGACCAACCAGACGCAGCCAAGTCATCTCTAGTCGCAGGCCATGAGGAGCAGGTCCTTAAAAGGGGAAGGGGCCATGTGCTCAGCAGTGCACTCACAAGATTGTACCTCCCGTGAAGGCCCTTCTCCTGGACCGCCTGGCCAGTGGTTCGCTGCGTTGCATTTCATCGTGCCTTGGGAAGACTTACCTTCATCGCACCGTCCATCGCTGCGCTGTGGGACACTTACCTTAAAGAATCCTGACATCTCCAGTGCCGTGCCTGTCCTGGGAGCGTGAGTATGCGAGTGTGAATGTGACACACACACCCTTCTTTTGAGCTTAGCTATCAGTATAATAAACATGCTGCTTTCTGCCAAACTCTGGTGGGTCATTAGTCCTCCCTAAGCTTACTAGGTGGCCCAATTTCGGGTAACAGGTTTCTCTCCAGTGAAAGAGGCACATTCTAAGCCCCCGGAATGCACAGCACCGATTTGAAAGGGCTGGCATGCCATCCTCTGCTTTGTGTGTTCGCACGAAAACCTTGGGAAGTTTCACTGACCATTTTTCTTGCAACAGCTTATTAAAAATGTGAAATGCCTGATGATGTTCTGTCAACGTTCAATTACTAGATAAGCCTGTAACATATGAGATTGTCTGGAGCATCCTCCTGCCTGACCTTAAAGAGCCCAAAGAAAAGAAGCCGAAGTTCTTAGTTCTGAACTATCAGAGCAGCTGTTTGGATGCGAGTGGCATTAGATGGCCATGGCCTTGGCCTTGATCTCTGGTCTCCAGATGTGTGTATTAGCACTGAAAATTCCCATTGCTAATGTGGTTTCTGCTTGACTGCATGAATGGACCCAACCTCCAGCGAATTCAGAACTCTTCTGTAAATCAGAAGGGTTAATAAACCAAAAAAGGTAGGGAACACCCCAGGGATCTCAAAATAGATGTAGCTAGTTGCCTTGTAAATTTCAGTTGCTTTTCTCCAATGCTCAGTCTGAGTACAGTATTCTCTCTTAGGCTATATCTACACTACTAGCTGGGGGTGTGATCCCCACACATACTCGAGCTCGTTCTCATTGAGCTAGGATGAGTATACATAGCAGTGTAGCCCTGCTAGCATGGGCAGTGGCAGCAGACAGACAGCTTAGCCATATACTTGCTTGAAACTGGTGGGTACATACTTGGCACGGCTAAGCCATGCTTCCTCTGCCACTACCCAAGCTATCATGGCTATGCTGCTACTGATGTTCACGCTAGCTTGCCGAGAGCTTGTGGATTCACCCTTCTAGCTTACAGTGTAGACTTAGAGGAAAGTTGCACACACACGCTCTTTCAACCCAATCCATGCGACTGGAGGTTGGCTATTTCTAAATTTATGTCAGAAGGCTCCACTTCTTTGTTTGGCCATGCCTCAGCTCAGCTCAAGGGTTGCCACAGTGGATCAGGCCATTAGTTCATCATGTGAGGTATCCAGGCTTTGGTTAATGGCCAATGCTTGTTTCATAGAAAAGTGAAAGTCTCTAATAATGCACCTGGCAACTCTGCAGTGTTCGCTATGGAGGGTGAAGAGGTGATGGGTTTAGGCCCTGGGGCATGTTGTTTGATTACATTTGTAATGTTGTCATTGATCGCCAGTGTAAGATCACCTAGAGCCAGACAACACTTTGGGTTTATATAGCTCTTGACTTATGACCTTTCTCCAGCTTCCCCTGCATTTGCTGTTTGCAATAAATGTAATGATACTAGCGGGGGGTCTATGACTGATTTTGATGTGTTGCTTCTTAGCTTGAAACAGGCATGGGGACAAGGAGGTGAACAGAAGTAATTGGGTTATTAGGCTTGCTATATTATGGATTTGCTGCATTAGCAGGAAGCTTATTAGAAGCAGTTATGCTAAGGGCTGGGTTTAGTCATAATAGTATAGGCCTATATATAGCAGTGGTTCCCAAACTTGTTCCGCCGCTTGTGCAGAGAAAGCCCCTGGTGGGCCGGGCTGGTTTACCTGCCACATCCGCAGGTTTGGCCGATCGTGGAGCCCAGTGGCCGCAGTTCGCTGCTCCAGGCCAATGGGAGCTGCTGGAAGTGGCGCGGGCCGAGGGACATGCTGGCTGCTGCTTCTAGCAGCTCCCATTGGCCTGGAGCAGCGAACCGCAGCCAGTGGGAGCCGCGATCGGCCAAACCTGCAGACACGGCAGGTAAACAAACCGGCCCGGCCCGCCAGGGGCTTTCCCTGCACAAGCGGCGGAACAAGTTTGGGAACCACTGGCCTAAAGGAATATAACTTGAGGTCACAATTTTGCACTCATTCAGAGAGAGTCAATAGGAGACCATGAAAGCAAGTATACTGCAAGATTCTGTAAGAAAGAAGTTTTGCCAGCTAGATCACTAGGCAATAGGTAAGTAGACTACATTCACGCACAGGAATTGTTAGGAAATAAATGAGAAAAGATTGATGCAAATGGTTAATACTAACAATTAGGGCTAATTATGGACACAGATGGAGTGGGGGCAGGCACTGACCTTATGATAATTGGGTACCAGAATAAACATGGGTAGATATCTGTGACATCTGCATAGTGTGGCATGTAAGGCACCATGACTCGTTCCATAGGTGCCGACTTCATGGGTGCTCTGGGGCTACAGCACCCATGGAAAAAAATAGTGGGTGCTCAGCACCCACCAGCAGCCCTGCCAATCAGCTCCTCTCCTTCCCCTCCAGTGCTTCCCGTCCGCCCGCAAGCCCTGCCGATCAGCTCCTCCCCCTTCTCTCCAGTGCCTCTTGCCGGCCACGGATCAGCTGTTCAGGGGCATGCAGAAGGTGTGGGATGATGGAGGGGGAGGAGCAGGTGCAGGAAGAGGCGAGGTGGGGGCTTGGGACGGAGCGGGGGTCGAGTATGCCCCGGGAACTCAGGAAGTCAGAACCTATGCCTAGTTCCCTTTCCTTGGGTTCTCTTGGGTTCTGAGCCGGTGTTAACTGGATCAGTGGCCTTCTGAGATTCTCAACTCACTAATTTTTATCCTCATTTCTTCTTCATCATCTTTTATAGGGTTTGTGTGAAATGCGTTTATTAGAGAGCAGACGTTTGTCCCTCATCAAGGAACTCCTGGGTCCAGATTCTGATCTCTTACACCAGAGTAAATCCAAAGTAAGATCAGTCTGCCTCAAGGATTATAAGAAGTTTTCCCCACACGCTGTGAGATGTGGGTAGAATTTCAGTATAATAAGGACAAACACATCCACTTTGTTTATTTTGGAAAAAGAACATTTCAAACAAAGGAAGAAATTAGAAGATCCAGAAGCACCAAATAAAGCCGCCCCTACAGATCACATTCCATTTCTAATTCATCATTCTCAACTGAACACAACTTCCCTCTAATTTTTCCCACGCATGTGCGGAATGAATTTTGTTATGTGCAGCAATATGGAGGTGATGTGTAGCAGGGACTGAAGTTTTTCTGACTATATTACTCAACAAACTTATTACCTGAAGAAAAACAGCAGAAAACAAACCCATGCCATCCCAGCTCTCTCCTCAGATACATGCCCACAATTCCAGCATCCCCTTCAGAGAAGAATCTGTAAGAGAGACACATCACCAGTTATCATGCTTTTGTTTACAGACCACTCCAGTCCCTGAACAACAACACTCACTTACAGAGAAGGCTGTTCAACTCAACACCACTGGTGGCTTTCTTGATTTTTGGCAATTAGGGCAACATTCATACCCAGATCCACCTCAATTCACAAGCCTCACGACTCACGCATTATACTCACCGATCTCAGTGTGCCACAACAAATGCTTTCATTTCTAATGTACAAACCACCCCCCATGAACACACCCAAGCTGTCGGACATGTCACCTTAACTCCGACCATAGTAATATGCAGATCTTACCCCTAGATAGACCAATACTGCCTATAATCATGTGCTAGTGCTACCTGATTCAGTTTTGAGGTCAGAGTTAAGGTTGCGTGGGGGAGGAATTGGATCTGTGCACCACAGGTGGTTGGCTGTTCTGCACATACAGGGCCTTGCCAGGCATTTCACCAGCACTGGGGTGAGATTATTAGCTTGAATTGACTGAATCCATGTGACCAGCAAAGCTCACAGGATGGGAGCTGGTGACAAAGGTCTAAGGCCCAGCTCCTCAAAAGGTATTTCAGCACCTAACTCCCTCCCCATGCCATCAGGGGAAGGCCCCTGTGTAGGGGGGTATTGTCAGGGGCCACGTCTGCCCCCTTTACACTGCAGATGTGGCCTAAAGAGGCCTCCGTGTAACTGAGAACCAGGCCCATTGTTCAATGTGACTGGAAGCAGAGAGAAATTCCCTCCAGAAATTTTTGCTTCCCAGAGCTTAGTCAGCTGCAGCTGGGTCACTCGGAGTCACTGAGAACAAGGCTGCTCTTCCTTCGGGCTCAAGAATTTGCAGATGGAGGCGTCACCCCAACAGCGACTGAGGTTGCCTGGTTTTAAGCCTTGTGTAGGGGCAGCCACGCGCTCCTGGGGTGCCCTGAGCATGGCCTCTGCTTCCCATGGCCATTTCAATCTGTGCCCCTAAGCCCACAGCTGCAGGTGGTGCCTGGCTTATGGGGGGCAGGGCATCCCGTAGGGGCAAGTTACAATGCTTGCAGGAGGTGCTGTGCTTCTGTTCCGCTGCCCTGTGATGTGAGGTGTCAGGTGCTACGGATAGGCTGGGACTTCCATGCCAGTAACTTGAGCCCGCTGGGGAAGCAGGAATTCTCCCCCTGTATCACAGCCCTTGCAGGGACACATGGCAGAGTCTTCCCTGCATTGTCCCTCTAACTCCCTGCTCCCAATTCCGAGACACACCCCCTGCTTTCCCACGTAGGCTTGAGACCTTTCACTCAACAGGTGCAGGAGCTGGCATGGCAGACCCCTCCCCAGTGTTGGAAACTCCTCCTCTCCCTGATAAAGTGGCCAATTAAAAAAATACCCCATCTGCGCATAGAGCCACTCGGACCCATCAGATGGCTGCTCTGTTAACAATAAGATGGCAGTCGGGCATGGGGGTGGACACAGTACTTTACTACTCTAGCCTTTCACTTGAAGATGGCCTTGGGTATTCTGCCTTCCTGCTCCAGTACAGAGTTGATGATCCCATGCAGAGCTGTCAGCAGATGATAGCATGACTTTTATCCCATGCACTAAGCCTCTTTTTCCTGCACTGTCCCATTACCTGGTGCACTTTCCTCCAGGGCATGTTCAATTTATCGTTCACTAGCCTGATCATCTCCCAGTGTAACGAACTGCAGGGATAAGATTTTGTTTTTACCATCCTAACTTACAGTTCCAGGCACTTTCCCCAGAACTGCTAACAGTTCTTGGCTGAGGAGCCTGCGTGCACAGAACAGTTTGCTGCAGTTTTACATCTGCAGATTTTTGCTTTTATGGCCTTTGAGCCATCAGATGCTGCTGCACCTGTATGAATTTAGGAGTTAGAGCCTGAATGCAAACCTGTCTTGTTTATGAGGAAAGGGTTCAAAAATGCAAGTACATGAATTGTCATTTCAAGCAAAATTCCATACATCAGCCAAGAGACTGCCCTGCACAAGATGAATAGAGATGAAAAGGGAAGGAGGCATTTTGTTGTGAGTATTGTTAGTTTCAATAAGAGATTGGCACCATTCGCCAAGTTTGGCTCTGAGCTACCCCACTGTTCTGATCCAGGGCTTTTCATGTTGAGATAGTGACTAGCTTGCAATACATTTCTGGGAAAGGATGGGAAGAGAAAACTTGTTTTGCTAAATTGAGAAACTCCATAAAAAATCATAGGGTCACCCTTAGTGTAACTGTAGAGTAGTTAATGGAGTTACGCCAGGATACATTTGGCCCTTGGTTTTGAGATTTAGAACTCAACACTGGAGGTTCACGTCTCATGTGGCTCTGGCAGAAGAAAGTAAGTTCTGTCATGATGCAGGTTTTATTTTATTTTATTCCCCTGGTTCTCCTAAAAGCAAAGGAAGAATTCCTTTCATCCAAGAACCCTCACTGTTGGCACAATGCACCCTATGCTAAATGTTGGTGTTTACTGTCATTTCTGTTAATGTATAAAGTGCTATGCAGAAAGGCTAGATATTCTCTTGGAAAATTATGTGATTTTGCTTTTTTTAAAAATTACAGTTATGCTGGAGGTTGGGAGAAAGGATTTGCTTACATTTGGTGTGAAATGTTTCACCAAATGCTGAGAAGTTTTGTGAAACCCAAACACACCACCAGGTTCTCCAGGCCCAAATGGGGACTCATTTTTGTTCTACTCTCTAAACATGTTTGACTCATTTGTCACTACGATCTAAGCTCCTAACAAAATGTGCATCAATCCTAGGGGACAATCTCCATCCCACTCCCTAGGAGCTTCCAATCACACACCGCCTTCTCTCTTATCACTTTCAAATGGGGACATTCTCATTGACTCCTATCCCTGAACAGTGTCCAGTCACACTGATCACAAACCCAACAGGCTGATTCCACAGGGACATTCAGGCCACAGCCTGCCTACTTGGCTGTAACGACAGTGCAGGTTTTGCTACGTGCTGCTGTGGGGCTCTGTGTTTTGCACACTTTATCTGCCTATCCCACTCAGTGTACCAGACAGCTGGATCAGCACTTGAATGCAGTACTCCAGTTGGTAACATGCCGTGGGAGCGCAACACCCTTACGTGCGATGCCATCAGAGAGAGTTATAATGGGGTTTAACAACACAACTCACAACGGCATACAAACACATTAGCTGAGAATCCGAGGAAAGCAGATCGCTAAGGTTATCCACCCCTGTGAACATGATTAATAAGAGATGTCATTGCTTCATATGACAAATGTGAAACAGAGTTCAGCCTCCAAGAGTTATTACCCTCTCACTATGATCTTGGTTGGCAAAAGCTGCTAGGTATGCACTGTCCCCCTCCTTCCCTCTCTCTCACTCTCTCTAGGAGGGGGTCCTCTTTTGTCTTTTAACCCCTCAGGGTCCCAGTTCATCACTAGTCTTCCCTAAGCTAGAATGATCCCACAAAAAACTACCTGATAGACCACATCCTAGCTCCATGGGTCCAGCTGAGCCCCTGGTGTATCCTTGTAGACTTCTCTGAAGTTATAACCAGGATGGATTTGCCCCATTATAGCTCTTGGCTCATTCAAGATGGTCTGAATCAGCACACAGCTCAGCCGTGCTGCCAGGGGGCTTTCCCCCACCTGGAGTCCCCCTCCATGGTGCTGAAACATCTGGGCTTTGTCTACACCAGGATTTGGTTGCCTTAAATCTCCCATTGTAGCTGCAAAGGGTTTGCCCTCATTGGTGCCCAGCGTGGTGGGAGTGTTAGTGCAGACAAGTTCCTGGTGGCCGTTGACATTTTAACCACTGTGAGACCTGCAGCTGCACTAAGCAGGGCTAGATGACAGTAATTAAAATAGCAGGGGCCACTTGGATGGTCCGCACACCAGTAGAGATAGCAGCACTGGGAATGCTGGGGAGATGCAGCCTATGCAAATAAGAGGGGCAGTGTTGGGTCCTGAATTTTCCTGGGCAATTCACAAGTAAATGGAGCATTTCAGTTCCCATGAAAAATAAAACAAAAATTAAACAGTGAGATGAGCAGTTCTGGAAAGGCCTCCCACATGGTGAACACGGCAAGGGCCTCCACAAACTTGCTAGACACTTTCCGTTGGAACCTAAAACTTTAAAGTGGATCAGTGAATGTTATTTTTTTAATTAAACCAGCACCTAGAGGCCCCAGCCAAGATCAGGACCCTATTGTGCTGGGCACCATACAAACATATAGCAAGAAGTAATCCCTGCCTTGAGGAACTTAGTCTAAATGCACAAGAGAGACATGGGGTGGGAGGGGAGACGCAGGTGAAGTGACTTGTCCACAGTCACACAACAGGTCAGTGGCAGAATTGGGAACCTCCAGACCTCCTGAATCCCAGCCCAGCACCCTACCCACTAGACAGCACTGCCTTGTTTTGTTTGTTGAAAAATGTTGCCATTCACCTTTAAAGATTTTTCTGCAGACACAAAGGGTCAAGAAATATTAACAGATCAGGAGGGTTTCAAAGGACTACGACAAATATTGCTGTCACACGGGCCCTACAATAAGATTGCAGTGCCCCCTCCATGGAAACGACCTTACTTCAGAGACAACAGAAAGACTGAATGGAAATGGACATGAAGGGGTAAAAACCAATAGCCGGGGACCCAAGTCTGTAGACTTTGCTCACACAAAGCTCCCAGCGATTTGGCTGCGCGTTTCGCATGCACAAGGACTGCAAGAAAGGGCCTGAAGGGAGCTCTACTGTCTTGGAAGAGAAGCCACAGAGAAGCAAGATTAGCATCAGTCTACCTCTGAAATAGCTAAATAAAGCCATCACCAGCGTGAATGCTGCCTCAGGGAAATGGCAAAGAGTAGCTCCTGCCAAGTTCACAGAGACCCAGGCTAGATTAGCACAAACTCCAGATGGCCAATGTCCTGACTAGAGCTGGGTGAACTATTTGTTGCAAACAATTCATTCAGCCCATTTCAGACTTGTTTTTCGGTTTGCTGATTGTTCACCGACAGGCATTTATGAATTTGATACTCATGGCTGTTTAATGCATACAAATTCCAGCCAACATGTTGCTTTGCAAACTGAGTTTCTGGTATGTTTTCAATACCAGTTATTAGCGCAGCTGGATGGGTCATGTGGTAATGTTTCTGACACCTGATTGGAAGCGTAATTCCAATTGGATTGGTTTGCTGTAACAAAGGTGTGGTGTGATCAAGTCACTGGGCCTTCGGTTCTATAAGGAAGTCAGTGGGATTAGTTTGTGGAGGAAGGAGGAGCTACATCATGATTGACAGGCAATTTCTTTTTAGGCTCACCTGAGTTAGAGCTTGCCTGAGACATCACAGCCATTGTAATTGTTTAGCATCAGTTTTAATAGCAGGTCTTCTCTTGTTGCATTCATATAAAGTAACCATGTGTGACATTTGCAATACCAGCCATGAGCGAGGCCAGATCCTTGTCTGGCTTATTTAATTACCTTTCTGCATCAGGGCTCTGGCCAGGGTGGATTAGAGACATTTAATGCTCTCAACAAATTGCTTCTTGCAAGGCAAAAACACTTGGATAAGAGGCAGAGAGCCAGCTAGATCCATCAGCTAACCTCCAACAACTCTTCTACCTCTCATTTACCACAGACAAAAGAAAGCGTTAGCAAGGTGCTAAACGAAGACCACAGCTGTAACAGGACAAAACTACCTCGAAGTGAACTTTCTACCTACCCTCAATGGATCAGCTATTGCAAGCTGTGAAACTCAGCTGGACAATATATCTACCCACCTATCAGGTGATATGAGTGTCACCTGATAAATGACAAAGACTTTGAGACATGAATTTCCTCGTACCCAATGACATGGTTATTGTAAATCAAGTATTTTTTCACAGAGTGCCTGCCTGAATTACAAAGCCTGCAAATGATTTAGATGTATCATATGTGCTTTTGTTTCCTGAACAAGTTTCTGCCTAGAAGTAATCTTGAGTCAGTAAGTGATATGAGTGCTGAGACTGGAAAATTAATTACTCTTGCTCGGTACAGCACTACTGTAACAAAAAAAATGTTTATATCCTGGGAAACAATAGCTGAGAGAAAGCATGTATCCCTAAGCAATTATAACCTAGAGATAACACATAATTTCTGGTGTCACATGAAACTGACAGCTTCTTACAAAATGAGATAGAAGCTTGTATTAATTAATGTATGATTTATAAGGTGATTAATTTAACATTGGTTTTAACATCATTTAAAGTCACTTAACAGTTTGTAGCAAATCCTATAATATAATATTAGGGTTACATTACAGATGGTTACACCATTCCAGTGGATTTCCAGAGAAACTAGAAGTGATTTGAATCATTAAGTGCGTACTTGTGGTTAATGTGTTGTGTGTATGCAAAGAAGAGGGTTGTCTGTGAATTATCATTATTATCTGAGAAGGCAACTTTGAATTGAACTGACATTTTTAGTAATTTAAGTGATTATTTAAATCTGTAACTTCAGAACTGCTTTGTGTTGAATTGTCCTTGGCATTCCCACACATTTTGATTGCTCAGTTGCAAATTGTCAAGGAGCTATATTAAGGATTCTTGGAAGCAAAATTACTTACCTGGGACCAGAGCTGGTCCCAATTTTCTGAACAAAAACATGCTTTTCTTTACAATCTTTTTTTAGAGAAAATTTTCTTGAAAAAAGTCAATCGTTTTGTTTTTCATTAATTGTTTTGCCGCTTTCCTCAATTTTTAAAAATATATTATAAACTTTTATAGATGTTATTAACAATATTGCAACATTTTTATAATGTTTTTGTTAAACTTTTTAAAAATAATCCAACCATTTCATTTTTTACAAAAATGGGGTCCCTTTCAAACACTTTGAAACAAATTTCAAAATTTCTTATGAAAACAACTTCTCAACTTTTGGCCATCTCTAACTAGAATAGCACAGAATCAAAGTAAACTTACCAGGATGTGATAAGCCTTCAATTAGTGTAGTGTGATTTATAACTTAATGATCTTATTTCCTATGTGGAATTCATTTCAACATGATATAAACTATTTACAATGATCTTTGTTTTACTGTCTGTAATTTTTAACTTTAGATTCTATTTTTCTTAGGCCTGGTCTACACCTAAAACTTAGGTTGACCTAGCTACATTCACACCCTTGAGAGATGTACTTAAGCTGACCTAAACTCTGGGGTAAACACTGCTAGGTCTTCCCTCGACCTAGCTACACCTCTACCTCGATATAACGCTGTCCTCGGGAGCCAAAAAATCTTACCGCGTTATAGGTGAAACGACGTTATATCGAACTTGCTTTGATCCGCCGGAGTACGCAGCCCCGCCCCCCCGGAGCACTGCTTTACCACGTTATATCAGAATTCGTGTTATATAGGGTCGTGTTATATCGGGGTAGAGGTGTACTTACTCTCCAGAGGGTGGATTTACTACAGCAATAGAAAACCCCTTCTGTCGCTGTAGCAAGTGTCTATGCTACAGTGGCATAGCTGCAGCGCCACTGTAATGCTTGTAATGTAGACATACCCCTAGATTAAAAGCTCTTTGGTGCAGGGGCCACTTTTTTATTCTGTGTTTGTACAGCACCTAGCACAATTGGGTCATAGGCCATATAAACTCATAAGAATTCCCAAGTCAGCAATTTAGCTAAGCAGCTAATGAGTTCATGAGAAACAAGGAATGATTAATTAAAATTATACAACCAAAGTGTGTTCTATACTGTATCTATATTAATGTTCTCTATTAATGTTCTCAGTCTGAAAGCAGTTGATTAAAAAAATAGAGCAATAAATCAAAAATTGGAAACAGGTAAAAATAAAAAAGATTTACAAAGACTTATGGGAAAGGTCAATTTTTTCCTCCAAATGTATTGCCAACCCAACATCTATAAACAAACCACTAAAGGAATTCCTTGAAGAATACAGCTTGTCTTATACGACATATCAGTTAATGAAGTGAAAGTGATGCAAATGTAACTGGAAACAAGAGAAGCCGAGCCAAAATGGATACAACAGTAAGGGTTGTCCAGGAGCTTTTGGGGAAAAAAAAAAATCAGTAGATTTGGTAATCCAGGAGTTTTAGAATTTATCAAATTATGGACAACAATCTTTTCCTGTTGTAAATATGCCAAATTGCAAAATAAAATTTGTTGTGTAGCAGTATTGCCAACACCAAGAGTTCAAAAATTATGAGTCAGGTTCCCAAAATATTATGAGATTGGCTTAAAAATCATTAGGGTTTAAACCCCCCGGCTCCCCCACCACCACCACATTTGGGATCCTTTATATTTGTCTTCTGGATTTTAATCCTTCAAGGCTCACATTTTCAAGTTTTTCCTCTATGACCGGGAGGGATAAAAGCTATTTTTTTCTAATGAAAGCTGAGATTCTCAGTCACCTGGCTCCACCAGCCAGGGCTCTAAGAAAAACACCAATTATTGCAAGGCTCCCAACAAAATCGTAAGAGTTGGCATCAGTGGGCAGTGAGTTGTTACTCACAGGGAAAAATGCCCAAAGACGACAAGAGAAATTTTTATCAGATGAAGGAGCAGCCAGCTTGCTGTTCTATATAGATCCTATATATGATGCTCATCCCCATAGTATCTGAGCACCCTTAACCCTTGTGCTGCAGATGAGGCACAAACTCCCAACCTTAGCTTTATAAATACCATGCATTGACCAACTGCACCATCTCCAGAATTATCATATATTATCTGTATTATGGTAGGGCCTAGATCGGGACCCCCTTGTGCTAGGTACTGTGCAAACAGAACAGACAGTCCCTGTCCTAAGGAATTTATAGTCTCAGGCCTGGTGGACACACAGATTTTGTACTGGTATAGCTATTTCAGTTCTCGCGGGGGGAGGGGGCAATGTTTTACATATAGTTCTATTGTACAATCCCTAATGTAGAAGCAAGGATTGTAGATGCTGGAATCACCGTGCTTTATGCTGGTATAGCTTATTCCCCTTCTCATACAGAAATAAACTGTATTGGTGTAAGCGGTTTTATACCAGTATAACTGCATCCACACCAGTGGGGTTATAGCCCTTTAACTAGACCAGTTTAGTTGAAGAAGTATAAACTGTGTGTGTAGACACGGCCCCGGTAACTTAGACTGTAGCACTTGGGGCTTCTGCACCAAAACACCTCCACTCCCTCATCTCATCTCAGGCTGGACATGGTACACAGAGCTGCTCTGGATCCAAGTGTTGCTCTCAGGTGCCTCCCTAGGTGCTGCTGAATGGCAGATGGCAGCTTGCAGCGCCCCTTGCTGTACCTTTTGGGGACTGGCACACTCAGGGCATCACTTTGACACCATTCCCCATCTGGGAGAGTCTTCAGGTGGCAGCTCGGCCCAGCTGGCTCTGCACCTCAAAGAGCACCAGCGCACCAGTCCCAGGCGTCAGCAGGGTTTATTTCACCCTGCAGAGTGGGTGAAAACCAGGCTCGTGGGGTACTACACAGAGCAGTGCTTTGACTGCTGGCAGCAACCAGTTCCTTGGTTAAGGCGAATATCTCCCCAACGTAGTTGCTTTCCCTGCAGGTATAAACAGCAAAGCTCTGAGGTGAAAGTAAACTAACTCTGCTTTTCTGTGGGGAGTAAATAGAGCAGCTCATCCATAGCCATAAGCCACTCCTCCTCTAGCGGCCTGCCTAGCCCTCGGCTTCACCGCTGCACCAAACAGCCCCTTCCTTGCTCAGTGTGAAGAGGGGTTCTATGTCTCCCCACCTGAAAAGTCCCAGCCTGTAGTGCCCCACTGCTCCTTACCAAGAGTTGGATCTGGAAGTCACCACAAGAGAACAGCCTCACAACAGTCACTCTAGGTTACGTCTACACTGTGGATTTCTGTTGGCACAGCTCCATCGGGTCAGGGATGTGAAGAGATGTGATCTCTGACCAGGGGCGGCTCTATGTTTTTTGCCGCCCCAAGCACGGCAGGCAGGCGGCTTTTGGCGGCGCGCCTGCGAGCGGTCCGCTGGTCACGCAGATTCGGCGGCATGCCTGCGGGAGGTCCGCCGGTGCCGCGCCATTGGCGTCCCTGCCACTGAATTGCCACCGAAGCTGCGGGACCAGCGGACCTCCCGCAGGCATGCCGCCGAAAGCCGCCTGCCTGCTGCCCTCACAGCGACCGGCAGGCCGCCCCCCGCAGCTTGCTGCCCCAGGCATGCGCTTGCTGCGCTGGTGCCGCCGCCCCTGTCTCTGACCAACGTAGCTGTGCCAGCAGAAACCCACAGTGTAGATGCAGTTATATGAGCAAAAGTGCACTTTTACCGGTATAGCTTGTTTTGCTCAGGGTTGGGGAGCAGGAATTAAACTATGCCCCTAAAAGCACAGCTTGGCTGGTAGAAGCTACAACCACACTAGAGCTATGTTTACCCTTAGAATGCTACAGTGGCACAGCTGTGTCATTTCAGTGTAGACACTCACTACAGCGACAGGGGTGTTCTCCTGTTGCATTAGGTAATCTACCTCCCCGAGAGATGATAGCTAAGTGGACAGAAGAATTATTCCATCGACCTAGCTCTGTCTACAGCAGGGATTAGGTCAGCATAGCCTTTCAGGTGTTTTCAGATGTAGCTACGCCGATGTAAGTTTCCAGTGTAGACCAGCCTTGGAGTGCTGTGCCAGTATAGCATATGGATATTCCTATACTGGGAAAGCACTCAGTGTAAAAATGGCCTTCATCACTTACAATCACACTCTAAGTCACCGTCATCATCATACAGGCGGCTGTAGTGCCTTTAATTATGTTCATAACGTTGTAATCTTCCTCTTTCAAATGTCTGGTGAGAATAGCCTCCTCAAGTGTTTCAGAATAATGGATTGGACACAAATGATTCTGTAAAGCAGGACTACAGTATTCTACAGTAATGGTCCAAAATACAGGCTCTTTTCCCTCTCCTAGCACAACCCTTCCCCTTCTCCTGCATCCCTCTAGACACAAAAATAGCTATAAGCAATACAACAAACATATCCAAGTCTGCAGAATGACCCTGACATGGTCATTGTATGATCTGTTTGTATGATGCTTCTCTCCCCCATGCCATCGATTATCCGCTTTCTGGGGAAGGCACTGCCTGTTAATAGGTATCTGAAAAACACCCAGCACACTGGAGCCCTGATCCTGGTGTTTGCCAAATACAAGAAAGGCCCATTTTCAGCAGGGATGAACGGGTGCCCTCCCACTGACTTCAGCTGAAATGCTGAGCGTTTTGCTCTTCTGAAAACCAGGCCCATTATTACCACCACCATCTTACGCTAGCTGTCTGGGGCAAAAGCAAAGGGTTGCTCTCATTCAGGGGATGCTTCTGCCCAGAGAGATAGTCCAGCTGAGCTACATGAACCAACCCCACCTTTTCTCCTTTGGCTTTGCCTCTTCCTTTCTCACTGCGTGTGCTGCTGTTTACTACCTCAGGTCTGGATGCTAACTGACAATATGTGGATGGTTTCAGAGTAGCAGCCGTGTTAGTCTGTATCCGCAAAAATAACAGGAGTACTTGTGGCACCTTAGAGACTAACAAATTTATTAGAGCATAAGCTTTCGTGGGCTACAACCCACTTCTTCGGATGCATAATATGTGGATGGACTGCTGTGCCCACATGGACTTGAGGGGGCTCTGCAACATAGAACTCTGCCTAGACCCCGTCAATTGCAGGATCAGGGCCTAACTTTCTATCATTCCAAAGGTATGTCTTCACAGTACAGTTAACCTAGGCTCTCAGCTGAGTTTTTATCCAGCCCCCACTACTGTCCATACAGAAAAACCTCTGACTTGGGTTTGGAGGTGCTTTAAGCTAGCTTACCTGGCCGGGGGTGGGGTGGGGGTGCAAGTCAGAACCCAGCGCTGCTTTAACTCGGGCTGGAACCTGCCCACTTTGAGGTAAGGACACAGGCAAACAGCATTTGAGTGCTGATAGCCTTCCAACGCCTTCCTACAATTCCCCCTGAAGGACAGACAACTCCTGCCACAACCCATCAGGAAAGAATCCTAGAGCGTCTCAGCACACAGAACCATTGGCTATGCCCCAGACACACACAGGCAAGTAGAGGAAGAGTGAGGATAAGGTAAGGTGAGAGGACTCTGCAGTGAGGCTGCTCAGACCCGGGCTAGGCTAGCCCAGCTGCTGAGACCCAGGTGCCAAGTTACCAGTGAAGAACATCACCCAGCTCTGCACAGCATTTGGAAACAGCCTAGATGGAAAACTCTCCACAAATGAAATTATATTATGGAAGATATTAAAGATTCCTCTTCATCTGAAGCCCAATGATTAAATATGTATATGGCATCGGAGATCTAATTTATTTCTTTTATATTGTAAATTCTTTTTCTCTTTGGCTTTTTTTTTTTTAGCAATTTATAATTAAGACTTTCAGACAGATCTCAGCATGGCTGGATACCAGCAGTGCTGTTATTATATCTGATTTGTTTAAAATATATTTTTTTCCACTTTCCTAGTCAACCGAGGGATATTTCTGTATTAATTCCAGTAACAATCTGATTCTCTTCTTTAATGAACAGAGTGATACTGGGTTGAGTCACCGACGCATAACTTAGTTTTGTTTTGGGTTTTTTTGGAAAGTTTTCAAAATATTTATAAATTTTAAAAAAGCAGGAGAAGAAAGAAAATAAAGCTGCATTGTGGTTATTTGAACTGCACTCGCCCTTTCTTCTTGTCATCTGTGGGAGTTGCAATTAATTCCATTGTTTGGGCTGACACCGTTCAGCCTTCTGCAGTGCTGACTCTGAATCTGCCCTTCCCCCATTGCCTTCTCCATGCCAACCCCAAATAACTGAGGAAGGACATGGCATAGCAGCAGATCCACCAGCCCAACTCCCACTGTCCAGCCTGTCCCTCCCCACCTTGCATGCTACACCCCAATGTACAGTTGGGTTCTTTAGCATGCAGGAGGGGAGGGTCCCTTCTGGGAGCTCCCAAAAACCTGACTCTTCAATATACAGCAGGACCACCTGACTTTTACTACCTTTGGGGCTATGGATTATTATTAGAGCCTCCGGGAGGCTCCAATAGGCTAGGCATTACCTAGTAACAGTCAGTCTCAGCCCTGAAGAGTTTACAGTACAAGGGTATGTTTAAATGGCGATACAAAACCTGCACAGCACCGAGTCTCAGAGCCCGGATCAGCCAACTCAGGCAGCGGGGTCTAGAAAATAACAGTGTAGACTTTCAGGCTTGGGCTGGAGCCTGGGCTCTGAGACCCTCCCCTCTCACAGGGTCTGCACTGTAATTTTACAGCCCCTCAGCCTGAGTCAGCTGATCCAGGCCAGTGTAG
Source organism: Terrapene triunguis (assembly GCF_002925995.2). Lineage (NCBI taxonomy): Eukaryota > Metazoa > Chordata > Testudines > Emydidae > Terrapene > Terrapene triunguis. The sequence goes on along the minus strand of NW_020704109.1, from coordinate 723 downwards.
ACGTGCCCTGAGGGGTGTAGACATATCCTTGAGATGTAATTTCCAGCTTGGATAGACATACGCGCCCTAGCACTGATTGAGCTAGTGCACTAAAAATAGAATGGGCTGGGCTAGCAACCGGAGTATGCACCTTGAGTCTCAGACAGGCTCGTATTCAGGGCAGCTGGCCCATGCCTCCACCACCTGTGCCGCTGCAGCTACACCACTATTTTTAGTGCACTAGCTTGATCAGAGCTAGTGTGGTATGTCTACCCACGCTGGGAATTACAGCCCTGGCTCCAGTGTGGGGATACCCTTCCGAAACAAGACCAACGATGGAGAGTACAGAGAGGTGAAGTGAGTCGCCTAAGGGCACAGGCAGAGCTGAGAATAAGAACCCTGGTGTCGCAAATCCTAATCTGGGGCCCTACTCACTAGACCATACTGTTGTAGGAGCAGCAGCGATCTGTATGCTATGTATTACCTGTATGCTCAAAAGGTCTGTTACACTTCCCCCCGCTTTTGTCTCCTCTACCTCTTTGAATACCTGTGAAGTGGTTTTCCCCATCCCTCCTGGAATGGTTGTGGGATGAATGGGCTGCTTGAACAGCTGGAAGATCAGAAGAGCTCCCAGGTAGACAAGCTGTCTGGAACTCTAATTAGGCAGCGATCACACACCCAAGGCATGGACACTGTTTGAGGTGGAGTGTGACCAACCAGACGCAGCCAAGTCATCTCTAGTCG
>NW_020704108.1:0-1017 GCF_002925995.2 Terrapene triunguis | reverse complement strand
AGAGACCTTTTGCACGAAACTATCCCAGTTACATTATATTCACTTATTTTTATAAAACCATATAGACTGCACAACGTCACACCCTCCTCCTGAACTTACTGCCAGAGACTTGGACACTGACCATGGCGGAGGCAGTATACCTAAAATTCGTTTTTGGGCTCCCCTATGGGGCAGACACTCCTGTGTCCCCCAAAAGGGAAAGAGACCCTGATCCAGCTGTAGGCTCACAGCTCCAAGCTATGAGAGACCTTTTGCTGGCCAGCAAAATCCCCCCCCTTTAACTCAGGTTGGGTTTGTTTCCAGCTAGAGTCCTTGGGGTTTGTTCCCACCGCAGCAGTCACCAGGACCCCAACTTCCAGCTCCAGGATACGTGTCTCTGTGCACCTCTTCCACTCCATTACAGCCAGGTCATGCTTCTGGGTCTTACTTGCTTTGTCTCAAGTCCAGGCTGGTGGGCAGCCTTTTCCTTTCCCAGGTCTGCCTTTTCCCAGGCAAACTGTACATCAATTTCCATTTGTCTCCCCTTGAGACCATCGCTTGATGACCTGGGATACCACAGAGAACACCCTCCTGCCAGAACAGGCACCCCTCCACTCCTGTCTTGCTAGGTTAGACACTTCAGTCAGCTTCAGCACAGACAGAGGTTGGGCCACACCCATCTGCAGTTCACTGAAACTGAGATGCACTCAGTTCAGGGGCTTCTTAGTTAACAGAGACATTCCCAGTGCCCATTGTTCAGTCTTTCTGGGCAATTTGCGACTTGTGTAGTTTTAGCTTCTTTTGATCTTCATTCTTACTTATTTTGCTTCCTTTTCTGTCCCTAATTCCCTTTCCCGAAATAAGCAAACAGAAAATAACAAACCAGTAACCACTTTGTCTGTTCTCCAGCCACCACACTTAAAACTCACTTAAAATCACTACCAGTATCTCAAAGCAATCAGCTGTGCACAGATCCTGCTCGACTACGCCACTGTGACGGGTTGGATCACAGAAACCCCCTTGGGAGCTGCCACCTAA
>NW_020704107.1:0-1100 GCF_002925995.2 Terrapene triunguis | reverse complement strand
CTGTGACGGGTTGGATCACAGAAACCCCCTTGGGAGCTGCCACCTAATGTGCAAAGACTACCCCTGCTTCTGTTTTCCCTGCCAGCTCAGGACTCCAGCACCCCGTCTTGCTGAATTAGACACTCCAGTCCACTTCAACACAGACCCAGGGTCTGAATCACTTGTCCCAAAACTGCAAGTTTACCCAAAAACAGCTCACAGGAGTGTGCTTGTCTTTAGCACTCAGATGCCCAACTCCCAATGGGGTCTAAACCCAGATAAATCCGTTTTACCCTGCATAAAGCTTATGCAGGGCAAACTCATAAATTGTTCGCCCTCTATAACACTGATAGAGAGATATGCACAGTTGTTTGCTCCCCCAGGTATTAATACATACTCTGAGTAAATTACTAAATAAAAAGTGATTTTATTAAATACAGACAGTAGGATTTAAGTGGTTCAAAGTAGTAACAGACAGAACAAAGTAAGTCACAAGCAAAATAAAATAAAATGCGCAAATCTATGCCTAATCAAACTAAATACAGATAATCTCACCCTCAGAGATGCTTCAGTAAATTTTTCTCAGACTGGACACCTTCCAGGCCTGGGCACCATTCTTTCCCCTGGTACAGCTTTTGTTCCAGCTTAGGTGTTATCTAGGGGCTTCTCCATGATGGCTCCTCTCCCTCTCTGTTCTCTTCCACCCCTTTATATATCTTTTGCATAAGGCGGGAATCCTTTGTCCCTCTGGGTTTCCACCCCCCCTCACTGGAAAAGCACCAGGTTAAAGATGGATTCCAGTTCAGGTGACATAATCACATGTCACTGCAAGACTTCATTACTCACTTGCCAGCACACACATATACAGGAAGACTCAAAGGTAAATACAGCCATCTGCAGACAATAGGAGTCATCAAGATTCCAAACCATCCTTAATGGCCCACACTCTACATAATTACAATAGGCCCTCAGAGTTATGTTTTATATTTCTAGTTTTAGATACAAGAGTGGTACATTTATACAAATCAGATGATCATACTCAGTAGATTATGCACTTTGTAATGATACCTTACAAGAGACCTTTTGCACGAAACTATCCCAGTTACATTATATTCACTTAT
>NW_020704106.1:0-5682 GCF_002925995.2 Terrapene triunguis | reverse complement strand
ACTTTACAGGGTAATCAAACTTAAAGAGCTCAGAGGACCCCCCTCTGTCTTAGGTTCAAAATACAGCAAACAAAGATACACACTCTGGTAAAAAGGTACATTTACAAGTTGAGAAAACAAAGTAAATCTAAGACGCCTTGCCTGTCTTTTACTTACTAGTTTGAAATAGGAGAGACTTGTTTAGAAAGATGGGGAGAACCTGGATTGATGTCTGGTCCCTCTCAGTCCCAAGAGCGAACCACCCCTTAAAACAAAGAGCACACACACAAGCCTTTCCCCCCCCCAAGATTTGAAAGTATCTTGCCCCCTTATTGGTCCTTCGGGTCAGGTGTCAGCCAGGTTACCCGAGCCTCTTAACCCTTTACAGGTAAAAGGATTTGGAGTCTCTGTACACAGAGAGCTGTTACCCTTCCCTTTATAGTTATGACACGCCCCCCAAATCACAGATAGTGTTGGACGTTCGGTTCCACATTGGCTGTGATTTCTTCCTGGAGTTCTAGGAGAAAACAGAGTTAATAAGACACATGTATCTTTAGACATACTACTGATTATATAAAAACTAACAATATGTTTCATTCCAAGAACAATTGTTAACCAGTTAACTCTGGGAAACTTTCCCGGGAGAGTGCATCAGCCACTTTGTTAGAAGCTCCCGAAATGTGTTGTATTTCAAAATCAAAATCTTGGAGAGCTAAACTCCACCGAAGAAGTTTTTTATTATTTCCCTTGGCGGTATGAAGCCACTGTAGCGCAGCATGGTCTGTTTGTAGTTGGAAACGCCGTCCCCAAACATATGGGCGTAGCTTTTCCAGCGCGTACACAATGGCGTAGCATTCCTTTTCGCTGATTGACCAGTGGCTTTCCCTCTCAGACAGTTTTTTGCTGAGAAACACGACAAGATGGAATTCTTGATCCGGTCCTTCCTGCATTAAAACTGCTCCCACGCCTCGCTCGGACGCATCTGTGGTTACTAGGAACGGTTTGTCAAAGTCTGGGGCCCTTAGCACAGGGTCAGACATGAGTGTTGCCTTAAGCTGGTTAAAGGCCTTTTGACACTTATCAGTCCACTGAACTGCATTTGGCTGTTTTTTTCTGGTTAGGTCTGTCAGCGGGGCGGGGATTTGGCTGTAGTGTGGTACAAATCGCCTATAATATCCGGCCAAGCCTAAGAAGGATTGGACCTGTTTCTTTGACTTTGGAACCGGCCACTTTTGGATAGCATCCACTTTGGCCTGTAGGGGATTTATAGTTCCTTGACCCACCTGGTGCCCCAGGTACGTCACTCTGTTTTGGCCTATTTGACACTTTTTAGCCTTAACAGTTAGTCCTGCCTGTCGGATGCGCTCGAAGACTTTTCCCAGGTGCTCCAGGTGTTCTGTCCATGAATCAGAAAAAATGGCCACATCATCGAGGTAGGCAACTGCAGATTCTCCCAATCCCGCTAAGAGACCATCTACAAGTCTTTGGAAGGTGGCGGGTGCATTTCGCAACCCGAAAGGGAGTACATTGAATTCATACACCCCTGCCTGGGTGACGAAGGCGGACCTTTCCTTAGCGGGTTCATCTAGTGGTACTTGCCAGTACCCTTTGGTTAAGTCTAAAGTAGAGATGAATTGGGCATGTCCCAATTTTTCCAATGGCTCATCTGTGCGTGGCATTGGATAGTTGTCAGGACGAGTTACAGCATTTAGCTTACGGTAGTCCACGCAAAAGCGTATTTCCCCATCTGGTTTGGGAACTAGAACCATTGGAGATGCCCATGCACTGGTAGAGGGGCGGATTATACCCATCTGTAGCATGTCCTGGATCTCCCTTTGTATAGCAGTTTGGGCATGAGGTGACTCCCGGTAGGGTGGGGTTCTAATTGGGTGAGCATTACCTGTGTCAATGGAGTGGTATGCCCGTTCGGTCCGTCCTGGAGTGGCTGAGAAAATCGGTGCAAAGCTTGCGCACAGCTCCTTGATCTGCTGTCGCTGCAGACGTCCCAGGGTCGTGGAGAGGTTCACCTCTTCCACGCCACCATTCCTTGTTCCTTCGTAGTAGACACCTGCAGGCCACTCCGCGTCATCTGTTTCCTGGGCTGTAAACTGGCAAACGTTTAATTCTCTGGAATAAAAGGGCTTAAGAGAATTAACATGGTATACCTTAGGCTTTATGTTGGAGGTGGGGGAGGCTATGAGATAGTTAACAGCTCCTAGGTGCTCCTGGACCGTGAATGGTCCTTCCCACGACGCTTCCATTTTATGGGCCTGGAGCGCCTTTAAGACCATGACTTGGTCTCCTACTTTGAAGGACCGTTCTCTGGAATGTTTATCATACCAGGCCTTTTGCTCTTCCTGAGCATCCTTTAGGTTTTCTTTAGCAAGGGCTAAAGAGTGTCGGAGGGTGTTTTGTAGGTTGCTTACAAAGTCTAGAATGTTAGTTCCTGGAGAAGGCGTAAACCCCTCCCATTGCTGCTTCACCAACTGTAATGGCCCCTTAACCTCGCGGCCATACACAAGTTCAAATGGTGAAAACCCTAAACTGGGATGTGGTACAGCCCTGTAGGCAAAAAGCAACTGCTGCAACACTAGGTCCCAATCATTGGAGTGTTCATTTATGAATTTACGTATCATGGCCCCCAAAGTTCCATTAAACCTCTCCACCAGACCATTGGTTTGATGGTGATGAGGGGTGGCAACCAAGTGATTCACCCCATGAGCTTCCCACAGGGTTTTCATGTTCCCTGCCAGGAAATTAGTTCCCGAATCTGTAAGGATGTCGGAGGGCCAACCTACCCTGGCAAAAATGTCTGCTAATGCCTGGCACACACTTTTAGTCTTGGTGTTGCTTAAGGGTACAGCTTCCGGCCATCGGGTAGCAAAATCCATGAAAGTCAGTACGTACTGCTTTCCTCTGGGTGTCTTCTTTGGGAAAGGACCCAGAATATCCACAGCTACTCGCTGAAATGGGACCTCAATTATGGGTAGTGGCTGGAGAGGGGCTTTAACCTGGTCTTGGGGCTTTCCCACTCGTTGGCACACCTCACAAGACCGGACATAATTAGCAACGTCCTTGCCCATTCCCTCCCAGTGGAAGGACTTCCCCAACCGGTCTTTGGTTCTGTTCACCCCAGAATGGCCACTGGGATGATCATGGGCTAAGCTCAAGAGCTTTACCCGATACTTAGTGGGAACCACCAACTGTCTTTGAGGATGCCAGTCTTCCTGGTGCCCACCAGAAAGAGTCTCCTTGTATAAAAGTCCTTGTTCTACAACAAACCGGGATCGGTTAGAAGAGCTGAGAGGCGGTGGGGTGCTCCGCGCCGCCGCCCAAGCTTTCTGGAGGCTGTCATCTGCTTCCTGCTCGGCCTGGAACTGTTCCCTTGATGCTGGAGACATCAGTTCCTCCTTGGACTGTGGACTGGGGCTTGGTCCCTCTGGAAGCGATGCAGGTGCTGGGACTGTTTCCATTGACTGTGAACCGCTGTCCGCTGGTGCACTATGTGGTATTTCAGGCTCTGGCTGAGCCTCTTGGGTAGGGTTATCTGCTACTTCCGCCAGTTCAGGCTCGCTGGTGCCCTCTGGCATTGGAGTTGTAGACGGGTTTGCAAGCGCTGGACTCAGTGCTGGCAATGGTTCTGGTGCTGGTTGTGTTGTCAGTTCCGGTTCCGGGACTGGCTTTGGCTGGGTCTCTGGGATTGGATCCACTACGGCTGTTGCAGTCGTTGGCAGGGGATCCGGTTCCACCACCTGTGTTTGGGTCTCCGGTAACACAGACGGGGCCCTGGTGGACGGCTCAGGAACAGGGATGGGGGTGGAAGCTTGCTTAGCCTGGCTGCGGGTGACTATTCCCACCCTCTTGGCTAGCTTCACATGGTTGGCCAAGTCTTCCCCCAGCAGCATGGGGATGGGATAATTGTCATAGACTGCAAAAGTCCACATTCCTGCCCAGCCCTTGTACTGGACATGCAACTGGGCTGTAGGCAAGGTTACAGACTGTGACACGAAGGGTTGAATTGTCACTGTAGCCTCCGGGTTGATGAGTTTGGGGTCCACTAGGGATTGGTGGATAGTTGACACTTGTGCCCCAGTGTCCCTCCAAGCGATAACCTTCTTTCCGCCCACTCTCAAGGTTTCCCTTCGCTCCGAGGGTATGAGAGAGGCATCTGGGTCTGGGGATCTTTGGTGTGATTGGGGTGTAATGAACTGTAATCGGTTGGGGTTCTTGGGGCAGTGAGCCTTTATATGCCCCAGTTCATTACATTTAAAACATCGCCCTGCTAAGGTATCACAGGGGCGATGTTGGTTGATGGAGACTGGTGTGGTGGGGTGAGAAGGCGTCTGGGGTTTCCCTTGGGATGTGGGTGGGGCCTTGGGTTGTCCCCGGTGGTAAGGTTTTGTTTCGGCTTGCCCCTTCTGATATTCGCTCCAACTGCTACTAGCTTTTTTCTTTTCTGTCACCTCCACCCATTTGGCTCCAATCTCCCCCACCTCGGTTACAGTTTTGGGCTTCCCATCTAGGATGTACCTTTCTATTTCCTCAGGAACACCCTCTAAAAACTGCTCCATTTGCAATAGGAAGGGCAACTCTTCCGTAGATTTAACATTTGCTCCTGATATCCAGGCATCCCAATTTTTCCCAATGTGGTAGGCATGTCGGGTAAATGACACATCGGGTTTCCACCTTAGGGCTCTGAACCGCCGAAGGGCATGCTCAGGTGTTAGCCCCATTCTGATTCTGGCCTTGTTTTTAAAAAGTTCATAACTGTTCATGTGTTCCTTAGGCATTTCAGCCGCCACCTCTGCTAAGGGTCCACTGAGCTGCGGCCTCAGCTCTACCATGTACTGGGTTGGAGGGATGTTGTATCCAAGGCAGGCCCTTTCAAAATTTTCTAAGAAGGCCTCAGTATCATCACCTGCCTTGTAGGTAGGGAATTTCCTGGGATGGGAAGTGGTACCTGGAGAGGAGTTGTTAGGATGGTCTGATGCACCCTGCCTAGTCCTTGCTGCTTCCAGTTCCATCTCTTTTTCTTTCAGCTCCATCTCTCTTTTATGGGCCTCCTGTTTGGCTTTTTCTTCTCTTTCATGGGCCTCCTGTTTGGCTTTTTCCAGCTCCATTTCTCTCTTGTGGGCCTCCTCTTTGGCTTTCTCTTCTCTGTCTCTCAGCTCCATCTCTCTCTTGTGGGCCCCCTCTTTGGCTTTCTCTTCTCTGTCTCTCAGCTCTATCTCTTTTTCTTTCAGCTCCATAGCTCTCTTGTGGGCCTTCTCTTTAGCTTTTTCTTCTTTGGTAGTCATTTTCCTGGTTTTCTTGTGCTGGGTCACACCCCTCTGCAGTTGACTGAAACTGGGATGTACTTAGCTCTGGCTGCTGCTGAGTTAACAGAGACTTTCTAACAAGCTACTCCCGAGGATGTAAAAAGAAAAAAAAAACAATTCAACTTGTAAATTATCTTTACCAGTCAGTCAAAGTTTGCTCCCTTTGAACCCTTCTCTTAACAAAGGACCTCATTAAAAAAAACTTAACACCTCTGCCTTCAGGCAAGGAGAGATAAGATATGCATCTACCTTCAGCTCTGCTTTCCAAGCAGCTAGAAGGGAAAAAAAATCTCTTACTGGCTTTTGGGTCTAAAACGATCTCCACCGCTGTGCCACCATGTCAAGGCTGTATCCCCACTTTGAACTTTAGGGTTCAAATGTAGGG
>NW_020704105.1:0-3960 GCF_002925995.2 Terrapene triunguis | reverse complement strand
CTTTCCCACTGCTTGTGTTCACAGTGGGAAGAGAGACACCGGTGAGAAAAAGTGAAAACACACACACCTGGACACACCCAATCTCTCTCACACAGACACACCCACATACAATGAATCCTGAATATGTGCATGCACTCACACTAAGGACTTGTCTAGATAGTGAGTTAGTGCGTGGCAAGCTGGAGTATAAATCCACAGCATGCTAGCCTGCTGCGCACTAATTGGTTGTGTGGGCCCTGATACCACACAATGAAAGTTCCGTAGTGTGCTTTGATCTACTTCCGTTTCAAAGCAGAGTAGATCAAAGTGCCGTAGGGAACTTTTACTGTGCAGTAGCTGGGTCCACATGGCCAGTTACTGTGCTATGTTTACACCTATTGCTGCGTACTATCTCACCGTGTAGACATGCTCTAACACACACTATCTACCACAAACAAACATGCACACAATTTTTCCAATTCACCAATTCTCTGTCCTCCCCACCAAATCTGTTGGCTTCTGAGCTGGGGCTCATTATAGTTCCTCAACCCCACTTCCTCACACCTGGGCCTCCTCAGCAGTTTTGACTCAAGACTTTCCCTGATGGCAAATGCCTCTACTCCTGTTCAGCTTGCAGAATTACCTCTTCATTCTCCAGAGATCGCGCTCTACCATTCCTTTTGCCCAAGGAGAAAGCCACTGGAGCCCTTTGGTCCCAACCTTGATATTTGTTTCTCCCCGTCCCTAGGGCATATCAATTCACTTAACTGCCTCAGTTGGGATGAACAAAGCACCAGGATAGATTCCAGACAGAAAATAACATTTACTAGACCCCAAAACCAAGCTAAGCGCCAAATTTGTCAGTCCATTGCATTCATGAACTCTCCCTGAGCTCAATGGGAGCTCTGTGCATCCACTCTAGGACAGAATCTGCTCAGTTGAGTCACCAAAGCTGCACAGCTGAGAACATTGTTTTTAAAAGCAGGTGTATGTTTTGATCTATCTGGGTAAGAGCCATGTTTGCAGGTGCCTCTGAACCTCCAAATTATGTCCCAATTTAACATTTTTATGGCATTTCAGGCTAATTGATTTCTCAGGGACTGACTGATTAAGACCCAACTAAGAAGCTGGCCCCAAAAGATTAGGACAAAATTACATGTTAGTGCTATAAATGTGGCTTGGCCACGGTTGCAGTAATTTTATTAGGGTACTAACTCTGGTGCATATATGCTCAGGCAGTGAACTTTACAACTTGTTTCTCTAGTAAGGAAATGTACATCATAGCTTATTCTGGGCCCAATTCTGCAGCCCTTCTATGAGTAGTCCATTTAATTTCAGTGAGATTACTCCAGGATAAGGCCCTTAGCTATCAGGGCTATGTAGGGGCCTGACATATTTTTAAATATGCTCCTTCCATATTGTCTCGGAATTTGAGTACATAATATATAATGAACAGTATGAAAATAGTTAATATCAACTAAGGCCCTAACTCCTAGAAGAAACTGAGCCAAAAATGATAGCTAAATTGAATAGTAGTCAGGTCTAGCATAGAATCATAGAATATCAGGGTTGGAAGGGACCTCAGGAGGTTATCTAGTCCAATCCCCTGCTCAAAGCAAGACCAACCGCAACCAGCCAAGACTTTGTCAAGCTGGGCCTTAAAAACCTCTAAGGATGGAGATTCCACCACCTTCCTAGGTAACCCATTCCAGTGCTTCACTACCCTCCTAGTGAAAAAGTTTTTTCTAATAGCCAACCTAAACCTCCCTCGCTGCAACTTGAGACCATTACTCCTTGTTCTGTCATCAGATACCATTGAGAACAGTCTAGATCCATCCTCTTTGGAACCCCCTTTCAGGTAGTTGAAAGCAGCTATCAAATCCCCCCTCATTCTTCTCTTCTGCAGACTAAACAATCCCAGTTCCTCCTCATAAGTCATGTGCTCCAGCCCCCTAATCATTTTTGTTGCCCTCCGTTGGACTCTTTCCAATTTTTCCAAATCCTTCTTGTAGTGTGGGGCCCAAAACTGGAAACAGTACTCCAGATGAGGCCTCACCAATGTTGAATAGAGGGGAATGATCACATCCCTTGATCTGCTGGCAATGCCCCTACTTATACAGCCCAAAATGCCGTTAGCCTTCTTGGCAACAAGGGCACACTGTTGACTCATATCCAGCTTCTCGTCCACTGTAACCCCAGGTCCTTTTCTGCAGAACTGCTTCCTAGCCATTCGGTCCCTAGTCTGTAACAGTGAATGGGATTCTTCCATCCTAAGTGCAGGACTCTGCACTTGTCCTTGTTGAACCTCAACAGGTTTCTTTTGGCCCAATCCTCTAATTTGTCTAGGTCGCTCTGTATCCTATCCCTACCCTTCAGCGTATCTACCACTCCTCCCAGTTTAGTGTCATCTGCAAACTTGCTGAGAGTGCAGTCCACGCCATCCTCCAGATCATTAATGAAGATATTGAACAAAACGGGCCCCAGGACCGACCCTTGGGGCACTCTGCTTGAAACCGGCTGCCAACTAGACATGGAGCCATTGATCACTACCCGTTGAGCCCGACGATCTAGCCAGCTTTCTATCCACCTTATAGTCCATTCATCCAGCACATACTTTAACTTGCTGGCAAGAATACTGTGGGAGACTGTACTCATTTTAAAAAAAGAAAAAGGTGGGGAAAAACACCTCTCAGTTGATTCCCAGCAGTCAAATTATGCAATTGTTAGCCTGTGTAACCATGTTATTATAATGGTTTTACTCTGCCCCTTCCCTCTTGCTATTTGTTACACTCCCTTGTTGCATCTTGTCTCAATTTAGATTGTAAGGCCTTTGGAGGAGAGGTCTTGTCTTCTTTTGTGGACGTACAGTGCCTAGCACAATGGGGTCACCAAATCTACTTGGGGTCTCAGGGCACCTGCTGCCATACCCAAAATAAATAATAACCTGGCTTTGTGGGATCAGTGGTGTAATCTCAGAGTTAAAGGCCCTCCCCTGAAAGCATCACACTCCTAGATGTACAAATCCATGGACCATGAGGGAGAGTGAGTGAGCATCAGAAATCTTAACAATTACACTGATGCATGGAGAGAAAGAGAGGTGGTCTGTCAGGTATGTAGAGCCAAGACTATGCCCCTTGTTAAACTGAAAACTCTGACACATCCTTAATTATAGCATCACTACTGTTCCACCATAATAGGTCTGGTGAATGTCTCTCCAAGCCTGAAGCAGTGTGTTTTATTTGCATATTACTTAACTGTCATAGACATATTGGGGAATTCGTATTATTGCTCTTAACCAGACTGGTCATCTAGAATTTACTGACAAGATTCTAGAAGTCTTTGTATTTAGTTTAAGGCTTTCACTTGCTTCACAAACTACTGTCATGGTTACTTGATCCTGGCTGTCATCACACTATACATTGACATTGTATAGAAAACAGATTATTTGGTGCGCAGTTATGTAGCTTCTGACACGTCAGCTGGAAGGGCATTATATTGCCTTTATGTTTGTTATGACCAGTATCACTTGAGAGTTTTCCAGATAAAGAACAGGTAAAAGATTCTACGTGCTGACTAGTAATTCAGTTGGACAGCATCAAGATACTATTGTTCCCCCACTAAACAAACTATTTGAATAATAAGATATGTTGTAGAGATAGTGGCAACATAATAAAGAGAGACTGCATCGCATGGAGGATTAGTAATGTGTGGCTCTTCTTGGTGTGGCTCATCTCCGACATCCACAGATCTTACCTTTACTTCTGAGAGAGTTCTCAGAGACCAGACACCGTTGTTCAGTTTTGTCCTTCAGACTTGAAAGCAGAATTCTTCCTGCTATGTACAGTAACTGTGTAGATTCTTCCCACTGCAAAAATCTAGCTACTTAGGGATCAAAAAGATCAGCAACTAGTGGAATAATAAATAAGTAAACCACAAAAAGTTCAACGTTTAAAAAATAAATTCCATCCCAGAGAAATTAAT
>NW_020704104.1:0-1464 GCF_002925995.2 Terrapene triunguis | reverse complement strand
AAAAAGTTCAACGTTTAAAAAATAAATTCCATCCCAGAGAAATTAATTCAAGAATTAAGACCTTTGAAGTATAGAAATATGGTATTGTGATAATCTCATGTCAAAAATGGAACTGTATTTCTGTTGAATAGCCATTTTTGTAATTCCACATTAACCAGCACAGAGAGAAAATATAAAGAGAAAGCTATAAAGAGGAAGACCAAAGACAGGGTAGGCCCACTGCTTAGTGAAGAGGGAGAAACAGTAACAGGAAACTTGGAAATGGCAGAGATGCTTAATGACTTCTTTGTTTCGGTCTTCACCGAGAAGTCTGAAGGAATGCCTAACCTAGTGAATGCTAATGGGAAGGGGGGAACAGATAAAATAAAAAAAGAACAAGTTAAAAATCACTTAGAAAAGTTAGATGCCTGCAAGTCACCAGGGCCTGATGAAATGCATCCTAGAATACTCAAGGAGCTAATAGAGGAGGTATCTGAGCCTCTAGCTATTATCTTTGGAAAATCATGGGAGACGGGAGAGATTCCAGAAGACTGGAAAAGGGCAAATATAGTGCCCATCTATAAAAAGGGAAATAAAAACAACCCAGGAAACTACAGACCAGTTAGTTTAACTTCTGTGCCAGGGAAGATAATGGAGCAAGTAATTAAGGAAATCATCTGCAAACACTTGGAAGGTGGTAAGGTGATAGGGAACAGCCAGCATGGATTTGTAAAGAACAAATCATGTCAAACCAATCTGATAGCTTTCTTCGATAGGATAACGAGTCTTGTGGATAAGGGAGAAGCTGTGGATGTGGTATACCTAGACTTTAGTAAGGCATTTGATACAGTCTCGCATGATATTCTTATCGACAAACTAGGCAAATACAATTTAGATGGGGCTACTATAAGGTGGGTGCATAACTGGCTGGATAACCGTACTCAGAGAGTTGTTATTAATGGTTCCCAATCCTGCTGGAAAGGCATAACGAGTGGGGTTCCGCAGGGGTCTGTTTTGGGACCGGCTCTGTTCAATATCTTCATTAACGACTTAGATATTGGTATAGAAAGTATGATTATTAAGTTTGCGGATGATACCAAACTGGGAGGGATTGCAACTGCTTTGGAGGACAGGGTCATAATTCAAAATGATCTGGACAAATTGGAGAAATGGTCTGAGTTAAACAGGATGAAGTTTAACAAAGACAAATGCAAAGTGCTCCACTTAGGAAGAAAAAATCAGTTTCACACATACAGAATGGGAAGAGACTGTCTAGGAAGGAGTACGGCAGAAAGGGATCTAGGGGTTATAGTGGACCACAAGCTAAATATGAGTCAACAGTGTGATGCTGTTGCAAAAAAAGCAAACGTGATTCTGGGATGTATTAACAGGTGTGTTGTGAGCAAGACACGAGAAGTCATTCTTCCGCTCTACTCTGCTCTGGTTAGGCCTCAGCTGGAGTATTGTGTCCAGTTCTGGGCACCG
>NW_020704103.1:0-1495 GCF_002925995.2 Terrapene triunguis | reverse complement strand
TAGTGGGTGCAAATCTTTTTTTTTTTTTTTTTTTTTAATGACTTTCAGAAGCTACATATGCCAGATTGTTCCCTAATGCATCAACTAGAACTCGTTTCACTTGTCTCCATATTAGGTGTTCCCATGTATATGCCTGTATTACAGAAACACAAGTGTATTGAAGTTGATCTGTTTGAAGTAGATGTTGCTTACCTCTAAGGCTGTGTTTCTCGACCTTTTTGATACCAGGGACTGGCTTGCTGCCTTCCTAAACTTTATCAGGGATATCTCCAGGACGGCACTGGTCCATGAGACGGTTGTTGAGAAACACTGATCTAAGGGATTGGAAGCAGAAGCTGTGCATCAGTTGAAATAGTTTGTACTGAGATACAGGCCATTCACTTACAGATTGATTTGTTAAGACATGCAGTTCCTCTTAATAGTGCCTTCACAAAAGACTCAATTGGCAAACCAAAATTGGATTTCTCAGAAAATACTTCCCCCTCTTCTTTCTTCCCATTCTAAAATACAAAATCTAGAAAAGTGTAACTTCAGTCCACCTCTAGGTGCCAGTGACTGGTTATTTCAATCTGTGCATGTTTTCTTATGTCCACCTGGAGATTCAGGGTTTTTATTACTGGTTTTGAATCCTCCTTAAATTATATCTGTATATTGTGTTTTGAGAACTTGAAGTATTGTCAATTGGATTAACAAGGCTCTTGGGTGGTATTTAACATATGTCTCCCATGGAGAAAGAGTTTTAGTTTAATGAAGGGAAGCTCACTGATTAATGGACCATCAGGGCACATTGCTCCAAAAGGAACCCCAAAGCTCACTGTCATACTGTGAGAAACACTGTGGTATTGACCTGGAGCCCTTTATATAACTAGGGCTATTTTGAGGATTAAACCTGGAAAACTCACTGCTCAAATCTAATTTTCAGAGTTAGGGTTAGGGGAACCCACCCCACAACTTTTTTAAAGGGTTATAAGAAAAAATTGTATCTGAGAAGTCCATATGTAATCATGTAATTTATCTTAATACATATGTGGAAAGGCCAGAGTTAAGATTCCACAGGCAAACTTGATGCTTTCAGATTTTTTGAGAGTTTGTGCAACCAAAATGCATAATTGAATATATATTCCAAACAAACTACATTGAAAGCAAACGAAGGAACAACAGTTATTGGTATCGGTATGTGCACTAGGTGCAGTAAGCATTCTCATCAACTGTAGTCTTAAATCTTAACCTTTGCACTGTTCACGTGTATAAACTCAAATTTTGGTTTACATTTTCAAGGGCTGAACATATAATCGATTTGATTTTTTTCTCTTCTGATTACTGAAAAGTGATTGGCTTTGGCATCATATCTATCTTGATGTGTACAAGGACAAATTAACCCTCAAAACAAATATATCATTTACATAATAGCATACCCAGGGCCAGATTTTTAAAAAAAGATGCAGATTGGTGCCTATCTGTATCTTTAAGCATCTAAATAACTTAAATCTGCCCC
>NW_020704102.1:0-1223 GCF_002925995.2 Terrapene triunguis | reverse complement strand
TCTTGACCATTACTTTAGTTCAGGCCTTAGGGCCTTTACTTACTACATTCCCCCACTTTTTGTCTTTTTAAGGGGAGGATGTTTACCCATCAGTCCCGGAAAAGCATAATGCATAGACTAAGGATAACCCAGTGGGCTAAACACTGTTAAGTGGTTACCTTATTGTACCATCCATACACTCATGCCCCATCCATCTGTTTAGTCTGCACATTCCCTCGTACGACTGGCAGACAGATCTTTTATTATCCAATTTTTTTTTTTTTTTTCAGTCCCTTAGGGAGGGCCTGGGAATGTTAGGCGCGGGACCATAGGTATGTGAGGTTCAGTAGTCTATTTGGTATTTTATCAAGGGCTTTGTGGGGACATAAAAAATATCACGTCGGGGTCACCAGTGTTGTCAGATGCTACCAGGGTGCTACCAGAATATACATTTATGCAACATCAGCCCTTTTCCTTGCCAGCTTCTGTGAGCAGGGCCTGCCTCTTGCTCACAGCTTAACTTTGCTTTATGCTATCAAAGTCTTGACCATTACTTTAGTTCAGGCCTTAGGGCCTTTACTTACTACAGGCTATTTTGAGGATTAAACCTGGAAAATTCACTGCTCAAATCTAATTTTCAGAATTAGGGTTAGGGGAACCCACCCCACAACTTTTTTAAAGGGTTATAAGAAAAAATTGTATCTGAGAAGTCCTTATGTAATCATGTAATTTATCTTAATACATATGTGGAAAGGCCAGAGTTAAGATTCCACAGGCAAACTTGATGCTTTCAGATTTTTTGAGAGTTTGTGCAACCAAAATGCATAATTGAATATATATTCCAAACAAACTACATTGAAAGCAAACGAAGGAACAACAGTTATTGGTATCGGTATGTGCACTAGGTGCAGTAAGCATTCTCATCAACTGTAGTCTTAAATCTTAACCTTTGAACTGTTCACGTGTATAAACTCAAATTTTGGTTTACATTTTCAAGGGCTGAACATATAATCGATTTGATTTTTTTCTCTTCTGATTACTGAAAAGTGATTGGCTTTGGCATCATATCTTTCTTGGTGTGTACAAGGACAAATTAACCCTCAAAACAAATATATCATTTACATAATAGCATACCCAGGGCCAGATTTTTAAAAAAAGATGCAGATTGGTGCCTAGGTGCTTTTGAAAATCCCAGTAGGTGCCTATCTGTATCTTTAAGCATCTAAATAACTTAAATCTGCCCC
>NW_020704101.1:0-1475 GCF_002925995.2 Terrapene triunguis | reverse complement strand
CTTTCAAAGCTACATATGCCAGATTGTTCCCTAATGCATCAACTAGATCTCGTTTCACTTGTCTCCATATTAGGTGTTCCCAAGTATATGCCTGTATTACAGAAACACAAGTGTATTGAAGTTGATCTGTTTGAAGTAGATGTTGCTTACCTCTAAGGCTGTGTTTCTCGACCTTTTTGATACCAGGGACTGGCTTGCTGCCTTCCTAAACTTTATCAGGGATATCTCCGGGACGGCACTGGTCCGTGGGACAGTTGTTGAGAAACACTGATCTAAGGGATTGGAAGCAGAAGCTGTGCATCAGTTGAAATAGTTTGTACTGAGATACAGGCCATTCACTTACAGACTGATTTGTTAAGACATGCAGTTCCTCTTAATAGTGCCTTCACAAAAGACTCAATTGGCAAACCAAAACTGGATTTCTCAGAAAATACTTCCCCCTCTTCTTTCTTCCCATTCTAAAATACAAAATATAGAAAAGTGTAACTTCAGTCCACTTCTAGGTGCCAGTGACTGGTTATTTCAATCTGTGCATGTTTTCTTATGTCCACCTGGAGATTCAGGGTTTTTATTACTGGTTTTGAATCCTCCTTAAATTGTATCTGTATATTGTGTTTTGAGATAACTTGAAGTATTGTCAATTGGATTAACAAGGCTCTTGGGTGGTATTTAACATATGTCTCCCATGGAGAAAGAGTTTTAGTTTAATGAAGGGAAGCTCACTGATTAATGGCCCATCAGGGCACATTGCTCCAAAAGGAACCCCAAAGCTCACTGTCATACTGTGAGAAACACTGTGGTATTGACCTGGAGCCCTTTATATAACTAGGGCTATATTGTCAGATGCTACCAGGGTGGTGCTTCTGCTTTCTCCTGTTGATATCACTCGGCTGCGTGCGTGTGTTCCCTCTGTGTGCTGCCCCAGCTCTGCGCAGATAGCTGATACAGCAAACCCGACGAGAACCCCCAATAACCACAGAGTCTTAGTAAGGTACAAAGGCAACTCGGCCAGTTTTATTGCGACCCTGACACAATTTCAGTTCCCCGTAGATTACTTAGTCTACCGGGCATACTGCTAGAAAGTGCCGCTCGGCAATGGACACAGCTCAGTGGCGGGACTTTCCACTACCCCCTCGGCCGGACAAAGACACCACCCCAGGGATACATTCTTATACACAGGTATACACAAGTTACACATCACTCCTGACGTATTGAGGTGCAACCCCTTTACACAGCAAGGTACAACCCCTCTACGTAGTAAGGTGCCGCCTCGCACCTTGTACATGTTGGTTCGATCAAAACAACTCTATCCATCATTTTACCCTTTTGCCCCTGTCATTGGTATGGGTCGGCCTGTTCCATGTTATCTGTGGAATGTTTCGGTATAATGTGTCTTGGTACCATGTTTATACTGTAACTATGCTAGGTGAATATACATTTATGCAACATCAGCCCTTTTCCTTGCCAGCTTCTGT
>NW_020704100.1:0-1733 GCF_002925995.2 Terrapene triunguis | reverse complement strand
GGACCCTTTCCAATTTCTCCACATCTTTCTTGAAATGCGGTGCCCAGCAGTGGAAAATCCAGTAGGAAGATATATATACACAGAGACCATGAAAAAATGGGTGTTGCCATACCAACTGTAACAAGAGTAATTAATTAAGGTGAGCTATTAGGTGAGCTATTATCAGCAGAAAAAAAAAACTTTTGTAGGATGGCCCATTTCCAACAGTTGACAGGAAGGTGGGAGAAACAGTAGGGGAAAAAATTAACAGGCATAAAGTGAGTCTAGGGCAGAGTTTGAAACAGAACCCAGATCTTGCCTATGCTCAGCCTTATGTCTTAACCACAAGACAACCTTGCCTGTCCACACTCTTGGATCCACTTGCACACTCATATATATTATTATCCCAATAGGGCTTGGCAGTGCCGAGACCAAAAGTCCATTGTAAAAGTGTTAGAATCCATTGCAGAATAAAAACTCTTGCCTGCAATGGTTCTAGGCCCTGATACAGCAAAGCACTTAACCCAAGCGTTGCTGAATTCACACCTGAGACGTTTCAGGATTCTAGTTTGATTGGCTCACCACTAGAGGGGGGGCTTATAAAAGGAACACACTTTACCAAGCTCAGTTTACTATGGCAGCGCTAAATTTATCCAGGGTGTAACTCAACTGAGGCCAGATCTATGCTACGTAGTTTTGCCGACACAACTATATGGGTAAGAGCTGTGATCCTCGACTGACATAGCTGTATTAGCAAAAGCCCTTAGTGCAGATGCAGTTATAACGGGAAAGACTGCACTTTTGCTTGTTTCACTTTGGGGGGCGAGAGGGGGGTAGGGTGACCAGACAGCAAATGTGAAAAATCGGGACGGGGTGTGTGGGGGGGTAATAGGAACCTATATATGAAAAAGACCCAAAAATCGGGACTGTCCCTATAAAATTGGGACACCCTAGAGGGGGGGATGGAACCAACTAAGGGAGGATATGATAGAGATCTATAAGATCATGAATGGTGTGGAGGAAGCGAATAAGGAAGTGTTATTTACTCCTTCACATAACACAAGAACCAGGGGTCACCCAATGAAATTAATAGGAAGCAGGTTTAAAACAACCATAAGGAAATACTTCTGCACACACTGCACTGCCAACCTGTGGAACTCATTGCCAGGGGATGTTATGAAGGCCAGATGTATATCTGAGTTCAAAAAAGAATTAAATAAGTTAATGGCAGATAAGTCCATCAATGGCTATTAGCCAAGATGGTCAGGGATGCAACCCCATGGTCTGGGTGGCCTGAAGCCTGACTGCCAGATGCTGGGACTGGACGACAGGGGATGGATCACTTGACAATTGCCCTGTTCTGGTCATTCCCTTTGAAGCATCTGATATTGGCCACTGTCAGAAGACAAGATACTGGGCTCGATGGACCATTCCTCTGACCCTGTATGGCCGTTCTTATGTTCTTATGTAACAATACCAGCGTCAACACCGTTTTGCTGGTATAAGTTGCATCCACATGAGGACCCATAAGTTGCAAAATGATCTGGACAAATTGGAGAAACAGTCTGAGGTAAACAGGATGAAGTTTAACAAAGACAAATGTAAAGTGCTCCACTTAGGAAGGAAAAATCAGTTTCACACATACAGAATGGGAAGAGACTGTCTAGGAAGGAGTACGGCAGAAAGGGATCTAGGGGTTATAGTGGACCACAAGCTAAATATGAGTCAACAGTGTGATGCTGTTGCAAAAAAAG
>NW_020704099.1:0-1773 GCF_002925995.2 Terrapene triunguis | reverse complement strand
CTTTTTTTGCAACAGCATCACACTGTTGACTCATATTTAGCTTGTGGTCCACTATAACCCCTAGATCCCTTTCTGCCGTACTCCTTCCTAGACAGTCTCTTCCCATTCTGTATGTGTGAAACTGATTTTTCCTTCCTAAGTGGAGCACTTTACATTTGTCTTTGTTAAACTTCATCCTGTTTACCTCAGACTGTTTCTCCAATTTGTCCAGATCATTTTGCAACTTATGGGTCCTCATGTGGATGCAACTTATACCAGCAAAACGGTGTTGACGCTGGTATTGTTACATAAGAACATAAGAACGGCCATACAGGGTCAGATGAATGGTCCATCGAGCCCAGTATCTTGTCTTCTGACAGTGGCCAATATCAGATGCGTCAAAGGGAATGACCAGAACAGGGCAATTGTCAAGTGATCCATCCCCTGTCGTCCAGTCCCAGCATCTGGCAGTCAGGCTTCAGGCCACCCAGACCATGGGGTTGCATCCCTGACCATCTTGGCTAATAGCCATTGATGGACTTATCTGCCATTAACTTATTTAATTCTTTTTTGAACTCAGATATACATCTGGCCTTCATAACATCCCCTGGCAATGAGTTCCACAGGTTGGCAGTGCAGTGTGTGCAGAAGTATTTCCTTATGGTTGTTTTAAACCTGCTTCCTATTAATTTCATTGGGTGACCCCTGGTTCTTGTGTTATGTGAAGGAGTAAATAACACTTCCTTATTCGCTTCCTCCACACCATTCATGATCTTATAGATCTCTATCATATCCTCCCTTAGTTGGTTCCATCCCCCCCTCTAGGGTGTCCCAATTTTATAGGGACAGTCCCGATTTTTGGGTCTTTTTCATATATAGGTTCCTATTACCCCCCCACACACCCCGTCCCGATTTTTCACATTTGCTGTCTGGTCACCCTACCCCCCTCTCGCCCCCCAAAGTGAAACAAGCAAAAGTGCAGTCTTTCCCGTTATAACTGCATCTGCACTAAGGGCTTTTGCTAATACAGCTATGTCAGTCGAGGATCACAGCTCTTACCCATATAGTTGTGTCGGCAAAACTACGTAGCATAGATCTGGCCTCAGTTGAGTTACACCCTGGATAAATTTAGCGCTGCCATAGTAAACTGAGCTTGGTAAAGTGTGTTCCTTTTATAAGCCCCCCCTCTAGTG
Organism: Terrapene triunguis; assembly: GCF_002925995.2. NCBI lineage: Eukaryota > Metazoa > Chordata > Testudines > Emydidae > Terrapene > Terrapene triunguis. The sequence goes on along the minus strand of NW_020704099.1, from coordinate 601 downwards.
GTGAGCCAATCAAACTAGAATCCTGAAACGTCTCAGGTGTGAATTCAGCAACGCTTGGGTTAAGTGCTTTGCTGTATCAGGGCCTAGAACCATTGCAGGCAAGAGTTTTTATTCTGCAATGGATTCTAACACTTTTACAATGGACTTTTGGTCTCGGCACTGCCAAGCCCTATTGGGATAATAATATATATGAGTGTGCAAGTGGATCCAAGAGTGTGGACAGGCAAGGTTGTCTTGTGGTTAAGACATAAGGCTGAGCATAGGCAAGATCTGGGTTCTGTTTCAAACTCTGCCCTAGACTCACTTTATGCCTGTTAATTTTTTCCCCTACTGTTTCTCCCACCTTCCTGTCAACTGTTGGAAATGGGCCATCCTACAAAAGTTTTTTTTTTCTGCTGATAATAGCTCACCTAATAGCTCACCTTAATTAATTACTCTTGTTACAGTTGGTATGGCAACACCCATTTTTTCATGGTCTCTGTGTATATATATCTTCCTACTGGATTTTCCACTGCTGGGCACCGCATTTCAAGAAAGATGTGGAGAAATTGGAAAGGGTCCAGAGAAGAGCAACAAGAATGATTAAAGGTCTTGAGAACAT
>NW_020704098.1:0-5024 GCF_002925995.2 Terrapene triunguis | reverse complement strand
GCAAGGAGCTGAGAGTGAGAGGGTGTGCTGCTGGAGGACTGAGGAGCACAAGCGTTATCAGACACCAGGAGGAAGGTCCTGTGGTGAGAATAAGGAAGGTGTTTGGAGGAGGCCATGGGGAAGTAGCCCAGGGAGTTGTAGCTGTCATGCAGCTGTTACAGGAGGCAGTATAGACAGCTGCAGTGCACAGGGCCCTGGGCTAGAACCCGGAGTAGAGGGCAGGCCCGGGTTCCCCCAAAACCTCCCAATTGACCTGGACTGTGGGTTCTTTCAGAGGGGAAGGTCTCTGGGCTGTTCCTCAACCCACATGGTGAATCTCTGAGGCAAGAAAATCCTCCAATAAGCGCAGGACCCACCAATATAGAGGAGGAACTTTGTCACACTGGTGTCAGGAGTGGGATCTTGGGGCGCACAGCATGGCGGAAGAAGGAGGGTGATTTAAACAAAAAGCAAAAAACAAAAAACAAGGGAGAGGTTTTATTTTTTTCACCACAATGGATGACGTAGTGCGGGCACTGATACAAGCAACGGTGGCCCAGCAGGAGGCTACCTGTGTCCAGGCAGCCGCCCAACAGGAGGCAGTGCTGCTGCAGCAAGAGACTAATCGCCTGCTGATGGACCAGGCTGCTCAAGACCAAGCTATGTTGCGGGAACTGGTAAACCAGGTAAAGTCCCTTACAGAGCTGAATCACGGCCATGATGGGACGCAGATCATACAGGCCAGCCATTGGCTGCAGAAAATGACACGGGAGGATGATGTAGAGGCATACTTTCTGGCCTTTGAGAGGACAGCCCTACGGGAGGCCTGGCCTCGAGATCAGTGGTCTGGCATCCTTGCCCCATTCCTGTGTGGGGAGGCCCAGAAGGCCTACCATGATCTGCCTGAAGAGGCTGCGGCAGACTACCCCCAGCTGAAAGCAGAGATCCTGGCCAGATCTGGGGTAACGACAGCAGTGCGGGCCCAGCAGTATCACGGTTGGAGGTACCAGGAAGACAAAACCCCGCGGTCCCAATTGTATGACCTCATCCATCTCTCACGAAAGTGGTTGCAAACAGAGTCCCGGAGTCCGGAAGAGATACTAGCGGTTCTGGTCATCGACCGATACATGAGGGGACTACCACCAGACCTTCGTGCCTGGGTAAGCCAGAACGAACCCTCCACCTATGACGAGGTTGTCGCCCTGGTAGAGAGGCGAAGGACAGCGAGGGAGCTGACCCGACCAGTTAAGGAAGAGGCACCCTGGGTTAAACTAGTAGCACCAAGCCCTAAAGTTCGGGTGATTGGGCCACCAGGAGGGCCCAGGTGGAAAAAGAGAGAGGCTGAAGGCCCATCAGAGGCCACAAATAGTTGGCGCACTGAGGGAGAAGAGGATCATGATGTTAGACTGCCCAAACCAAGAGACCGGGGAACGCCTAGGGCTCCATACAGATGTTATGCCTGCGGGGAGTGGGGACACATAGCTGCACAGTGTCCCAATGCTGAGGAGCCTATGCAGTGTAACCTGGGGAACTGGGCAGATCCATGCTCCCTAATCCACTTTGTGGGGGTCTCACTAACCCCACATATGTATACCAGACCAGTGAAACTAAATGGGGTAGGGACCACGGCACTGGTTGATTCAGGGAGTGCTATCATGCTTATCTCAGGGAAGCTCGTGAAGCGTAGTCAGCTGCTACAGGCTAAACATACGGGGATAACATGTGTCCATGGGACAGTTAGCTACTACCCCACCATCCCAGTAAAAATCGAGATCCAAGGGAACACTACTGAGGTAGCAGCAGGTGTAGTTCCTAAACTCCCATACCCGGTGCTCATAGGGAGGGACTTCCCAGGGTTTGGAAACTTACTCCCAGTAGGGGGATTGGAGAAAAATGGGGACCCAAAAATTGGTGAGGCATCCACAGCAGATTGTCAACCCCCAATCTTCTCTGAAATATCCCCAGATTTGTTCTCCACTCCCAGACAGGGTAGAAAGACAAAAAGGGAAAGAAGGGCAGCTAAGGCCTTGGGAACCCGAATACTGACCAAAAGCCAGAGGGTTGCTCTTGTAGGTAGGCGGACCTGCGCAGCTGAAAAGGAGGCCATGCAGGAGGGAGAAGCACCTGAGTCTGACCCCCACCCTAATGCTTCTGAACCAGTAGAGGCAACAGAGACTGGGCCCCTAGATCTTGGGCAGATTAGCCCCGGGAGAGGAAATTTTGGACGGGACCAGGCAGAAGATCCAAGGTATGACAACATTAGGAAGGAGGTAACTGAAATAGATGGGGTCCCCGTGGAAGGGAAAACCCAGGGACCAGGACCCTACTTCATAATGAAGAAGGATCTCTTATACTGGGTTGCACCAGTACAGGGGCAGAAGGTACAGCAGATCCTAGTACCTCAAAAACACCAGAACGCTGTATTAAGTCTTGCTCATAGTCATCTTTTTGGGGGGCATTTGAGGGTAGAGAAGACCCTGGCACGAGTCCTACGACGGTTCTTCTGGCCCGGAGTACATGAAGAAGTGCGGAGGTACTGTGCCTCCTTCCCGGAATGTCAGCTACACAGTCCCCGTCCCCACTTGAGGGCACCTTAGTACCCCTTCCCATCATAGAGGTCCCCTTTGAGCGAATAGCCATGGACCTAGTGGGACCCCTGGAGAAGATGGCTCGGGGACACCAATATATACTTGTTGTTTTGGACTATGCTACTCGCTACCCAGAAGCCGTCCCCCTGCGGAACACGGCCTCTAAAACTATAGCCAAAGAGCTGGTGGGGATCTTTGCCCGAATGGGGCTACCGAAGGAGATATTAACCGACCAAGGAACCCCATTTATGTCGAAGCTAATGAAGGACCTCTGTACGCTGCTCCATATACATACCCTGAGAACTTCGGTCTACCATCCGCAGACTGATGGGTGGGTAGAAAGGTTTAACCGAACCCTCAAGGCTATGATAAGGAAGGTGGTAAGTCGGGATGGGAAGGATTGGGACACCCTACTACCCTACCTTATGTTCGCTATCGGGGAGGTACCTCAGGCCTCAAATGGGTTTTCCCCCTTCGAGTTATTATACGGGCGTCACCCCCGTGGCATACAAGATATCGCCAAAGAGATCTGGGAAGAGGAACACAATGAGGGGAGAAATATAATAGAGCATGTAATGCAGATGCGAGACCGGATAGCCCGGGTTACCCCTATTGTACGGGAACATTTGGAGAAGGCACAGGAGGCCCAGCGAACCCATTACAATCGCCAGGCAAAAGTGCGACAGTTCCAACCAGGGGATCGGGTTATGGTGTTGGTACCCACAGCAGAAAGCAAGCTTCTGGCCCAATGGCAGGGGCCCTATGAGTTGGTTGAACCCGTGGGGGAAGTAACCTACAAGGTGCGGCAGACAGGACGCAGAAAACAAGAACAGATTTATCACGTTAATCTTCTGACACCCTGGCATGCACAAGAGGCATGCACAACAGTCCAAAAAGACCTAACCCAGGAAAACAAGCCTTCCAAAGAGGTGAGTGTCTCCCGATTTAACACCAGACCAGAAGAATGAGGTGTCTGAGATGATCTTCCAGAACCAAGATGTGTTCTCGACAAAACCGGGTCGAACAACCGAGACATATCACCACATTGTCACGAATCCTGGGGCCAGAGTAACAATGAGGCCCTATCGGGTGCCAGCGGCAAAAAGGGAGGAAATAAAAGCAGAAGTAAAAAAAATGCTGGCGTTGGGGATCATCGAAGAATCCCACAGTCAGTGGTCCAGCCCAATCGTGCTGGTGTCCAAACCTGATGGCACCACAAGATTTTGCAATGACTTCCGGCGGCTAAACGAAGTATCCCAGTTTGACGCGTACCCCATACCTCGCATAGATGAGCTACTGGACCGTCCGGGTAATGCCCGGTACTTGACTACCCTAGTCTTGACAAAGGGGTACTGGCAGATTCCCCTTGCAGAATATGCAAAGGAAAAGACTGCGTTCTCTACACCAGAGGGTCTTTTTCAATATACTGTCCTCCCTTTTGGACTACATGGGGCCCCAGCTACCTTCCAGCGCCTCATGGACAAGCTATTACGCCCACATAACAGTTATGCTGCTGCCTACTTGGACGATGTGGTCATTCATACCCCAGACTGGGAAACCCACCTGGAGAAGGTGGAGGCAGTCCTCGATACCTTCAGGCGAGCTGGCCTTACAGCAAACCCTGCCAAGTGCGCTGTAGGGTTTACAGAGGCCAAATATCTTGGCTACATTGTAGGTAAAGGTTTGGTAAAACCCCAAGTGGACAAGTTAGAGGCCATCCAAAATTGGCCCTGACCAAGTCGCAAGAAACAAGTCCGGGCGTTCCTAGGTGTGGTGGGGTATTACCGACGATTTATCCCCCACTTTCTCACAAGGGAAAGCCCCCTGACAGACCTAGTGAAAGCCCATGGACCTGATCTGGTGAGATGGTCTGACGCAGCAGAGGAAGCATTCACAGACCTACGGACTGCCCTCTGCAGTAACCCCCCGTACTGATAGCCCCTGATTTCACCAAGGAGTTTATCCTGCAGACAGATGCATCGGAAGTAGGGTTGGGGGCCGTTCTATCACAGTTGGTCGGGGAGGAAGAACACCCAATTCTATACCTCAGTCAGAAACTTTTTCCAAGGGAACAAAAATATGCAGTAGTGGAGAGAGAATGCCTCGCTTTAAAATGGGCCATGGAAACATTGCGCTACTACCTGCTCGGGCGCAGATTTGTCCTCGTGACCGACCATGCCCCTCTTCAATGGATGCAGCGGAACAAGGAGAAGAACACAAAGGTGACCAGATGGTTCTTATCCCTCCAACCTTTCCAGTTCCGTGTGCAACACAGAGCAGGGAGCCATCATGGCAACGCCGATGGCTTGTCACATGTGCATTGTCTGGCGTCCCAAGCTGCCCAACCCCTTGGTGTTGAGCAGGGGGAGGGATATGTGACAGACCCAGACCAGTGGGGTACAGGAGTCTAGTAGAGGGCAAATATACTGGTCACTGGATGAGTAGTTTTCTGTTCCC
>NW_020704097.1:0-4504 GCF_002925995.2 Terrapene triunguis | reverse complement strand
CAATGGATGACGTAGTGTGGGCACTGATACAAGCTACGGCAGACCAGCAGGAGGCTACCCGTGTCCAGGCAGCCGCCCAACAGGAGGCAGTGCGGCTGCAGCAAGAGACTAATCGCCTGCTGATGGACCAGGCTGCTCAAGACCGAGCTATGTTGCGGGAACTGGTAAACCAGGTAAAGTCCCTTACAGAGCTGAATCGCAGCCATGATGGGACGCGGCTCATACGGGCCAGCCATTGGCTGCAGAAAATGACACGGGAGGATGATGTAGAGGCATACCTTCTGGCCTTTGAGAGGACAGCCCTACGGGAGGCCTGGCCTCGAGATCAGTGGTCTGGCATCCTTGCCCCATTCCTGTGTGGGGAGGCCCAGAAGGCCTACCATGATCTGCCTGAAGAGGCTGCGGCAGACTACCCCCAGCTGAAAGCTGAGATCCTGGCCAGATCTGGGGTAACGACAGCAGTGCGGGCCCAGCAGTATCACGGTTGGAGGTACCAGGAAGACAAAACCCCGCGGTCCCAATTGTATGACCTCATCCATCTCTCACGAAAGTGGTTGCAAACAGAGTCCCGGAGTCTGGAAGAGATACTAGCGGTTCTGGTCATCGACCGATACATGAGGGGACTACCACCAGACCTTCATGCCAGAGTAAGCCAGAACGAACCCTCCACCTATGACAAGGTTGTCACCCTGGTAGAGAGGCGAAGGACAGCGAGGGAGCTGACCCGACCAGTTAAGGAAGAGGCACCCCGGGTTAAACTAGTAGCACCAAGCCCTAAAGTTCGGGTGACCGGGCCACTAGGAGGGCCCAGGTGGAAAAAGAGAGAGGCTGAAGGCCCATCAGAGGCCACAAAGAGTCGGAGCACGGAGGGAGAAGAGGATCGTGATGTTAGACTGCCCAAACCAAGAGACCGGGGAATGCCTAGGCCTCCATACAGATGTTATGCCTGCGGGGAGTGGGGACACATAGCTGCACAGTGTCCCAATGCTGAGGAGCCTATGCAGTGTAACCTGGGGAACTGGGCAGATCCATGCTCCCTAATCCACCTTGTGGGGGTCTCACTAACCCCACATATGTATACCAGACCAGTGAAACTAAATGGGGTAGGGACCACGGCACTGGTTGATTCGGGGAGTGCTATCACGCTTATCTCAGAGAAGTTCGTGAAGCATAGTCAGCTGCTGCAGGCTAAACGTACGGGGATAACATGTGTCCATGGGACAGTTAGTTACTACCCCACCATCCCAGTAAAAATCGAGATCCAAGGGAACACTACTGAGGTAGCAGCAGGTGTAGTCCCTAAACTCCCATACCCAGTGCTCATAGGGAGGGACTTCCCAGGGTTTGGAAACTTACTCCCAGTAGGGGGATTGGGAAAGATGGGGACCCTAAAATTGGTGAGGCATCCACAGCAGACTGTCAACCCCCAATCTTCTCTGAAATATCCCCAGATTTGTTCTCCACTCCCAGACAGGGTAGAAAGACAAAAAGGGAAAGAAGGGCAGCTAAGGCCTTGGGAACCCGAATACTGACCCAAAGCCAGAGGGTCGCTCTTGTAGGTAGGCAGACCTGCACGGCTGAAAAGGAGGCAATGCAGGAGGGAGAAGCACCTGAGTCTGACCTCCACCCTAATACTTCTGAACCAGTAGAGGCAACAGAGACTGGGCCCCTAGATCTTGGGCAGATTAGCCCCGGGAGAGGAAATTTTGGACGGGACCAGGCAGAAGACCCAAGGTATGACAACATTAGGAAGGAGGTGACTGAAATAGATGGGGTCCCCGTGGAAGGGAAAACCCAGGGACCAGGACCCTACTTCATAATGAAGAAGGATCTCTTATACCGGGTTGCACCAGTACAGGGGCAGAAGGTACAGCAGATCCTAGTACCTCAAAAACACCAGAACGCTGTATTAAGTCTTGCTCATAGTCATCTTTTTGGGGGGCATTTGGGGGTAGAGAAGACCCTGGCACGAGTCCTACGGCTGTTCTTCTGGCCCGGAGTACATGAAGAAGTGCGGCGGTACTGTGCCTCCTGCCCGGAGTGTCAGCTGCACAGTCCCCGTCCCCACTTGAGGGCACCTTTAGTACCCCTTCCCATCATAGAGGTCCCCTTCGAGCGAATAGCCATGGACCTAGTGGGACCCCTGGAGAAGACGGCTCGGGGCCACCAATATATACTTGTTGTTTTGGACTATGCTACTCGCTACCCAGAAGCCGTCCCCCTGCGGAACACGGCATCTAAAACTATAGCCAAAGAGCTGGTGGGGATCTTTGCCCGAATGGAGCTACCGAAGGAGATATTAACCAACCAAGGAACCCCATTTATGTCGAAGCTAATGAAGGACCTCTGTCCGCTGCTCCATATACATACCCTGAGAACTTCGGTTTATCATCCACAGACTGATGGGTTGGTAGAAAGGTTTAACCGAACCCTCAAGGCTATGATAAGGAAGGTGGTAAGTCAGGATGGGAAGGATTGGGACACCCTACTACCCTACCTTATGTTCACTATCCGGGAGGTACCACAGGCCTCAACTGTGTTTTCCCCCTTCGAGTTATTATACGGGCGTCACCCCCGTGGCATACTAGATATCGCCAAAGAGATCTGGGAAGAGGAACCCAATGAGGGGAGAAATATAATAGAGTATGTAATGCAGATGCGAGACCGGATAGCCCGGGTTACCCCTATTGTACGGGAACATTTGGAGAAGGCACAGGAGGCCCAGCGAACCCATTACAATCGCCAGGCAAAAGTGCGACAGTTCCAACCAGGGGATCGGGTTATGGTGTTGGTACCCACGGCAGAAAGCAAGCTTCTGGCCCAATGGCAGGGGCCCTATGAGGTGGTTGAACCTGTGGGGGAAGTAACCTACAAGGTGTGGCAGCCAGGACGCAGAAAACAAGAACAGATTTATCACATTAACCTTCTGAAACCGAGGCATGCACAACGGTCCAAAAAGACCTAACCCAGGAAAACAAGCCTTCCAAACAGGTGAGAGTGTCTCCCGATTTAACACCAGACCAGAAGAATGAGGTGTCTGAGATGATCTTCCGGAACCAAGATGTGTTCTCGACACCCGAGACATATCACCACATCGTCACGAACCCTGGGGCCAGAGTAACAATGAGGCCCTATCGGGTGCCAGGGGCAAAAAGGGAGGAAATAAAAGCAGAAGTAAAAAAAATGCTGGAGTTGGGGATCATCGAAGAATCCCACAGTCAGTGGTCCAGCCCAGTCGTGCTGGTGCCCAAACCTGATGGCACCACAAGATTTTGCAACGACTTCCGGCGACTAAACGAAGTATCCCAGTTCGACGCGTACCCCATACCTCGCATAGATGAGCTAGTGGACCATCTGGGTAATGCCCGGTACTTGACTACCCTAGACTTGACAAAGGGATACTGGCAGATTCCCCTTGTAGAAGACGCAAAGGAAAAGACTGCGTTCTCTACACCAGAGGGTCTTTTTCAATATACTGTCCTCCCTTTTGGACTACATGGGGCCCCAGCTACCTTCCAGCGCCTCATGGACAAGCTATTACGCCCGCATAACAGTTATGCTACTGCCTACTTGGACGATGTGGTCATTCATACCCCAGACTGGGAAACCCACCTGGAGAAGGTGGAGGCAGTCCTCGATACCTTCAGGCGAGCTGGCCTTACAGCAAACCCTGCCAAGTGCGCTGTAGGGTTTACAGAGGCCAAATATCTTGGCTACATTGTGGGAAAAGGTTTGGTAAAACCCCAAGTGAACAAGTTAGAGGCCATCCAAAATTGGCCCCGACCAAGTCGCAAGAAACAAGTCCGGGTGTTCCTAGGTGTGGTGGGGTATTACCGACGATTTATCCCCCACTTTGCCACAAGGGCAAGCCCCTGACAGACCTAGTGAAAGCCCGTGGACCTGATCTGGTGAGATGGTCTGACGCAGCAGAGGAAGCATTCACAGACCTACGGACTACCCTCTGCAGTAACCCCGTATTGATAGCCCCTGATTTCACCAAGGAGTTTATCCTGCAGACGGATGCATCGGAAGTAGGGTTGGGGGCCGTTCTATCACAGATGGTCGGGGAGGAGGAACACCCAATTCTATACCTCAGTCGGAAACTCCTTCCAAGGGAACAAAAATATGCAGTGGTGGAGAGAGAATGCCTCGCTGTAAAATGGGCCATGGAAACATTGCGCTACTACCTGCTCGGGCGCAGATTTGTCCTCATGACCGACCATGCCCCTCTTCAATGGATGCAGCGGAACAAGGAGAAGAACACAAGGGTGACCAGATGGTTCTTATCACTCCAACCTTTCCAGTTCCATGTGCAACACAGAGCAGGGAGCCGTCATGGCAACGCCGATGGCTTGTCACGTGTGCCCTGTCTGGCGTCCCAAGCTGCCCAACCCCTTGGCGTTGAGCAGGGGGAAGGGATATGTGACAGACCCAGACCAGTGGGGTACAGGAGTCTGGTAGAGGGCAAATATACTGGTCACTGGATGAGTAGTTTTCTGTTCCC
>NW_020704096.1:0-4299 GCF_002925995.2 Terrapene triunguis | reverse complement strand
AAACCGTTTTGCGACCAGGGAGCGTTTGCGAACAGGGGCTGCTAACAGGGAGTTTCGCAAGGGAGTTGGGAAGGGGAGTGGGAAGGGGCGAGGGTCCCTTGCCGGTTCTATCTGTTTTCCCTTTATTCCCCTTAAAACTTTAAACTTCTTGCTTAAACAACCCTTTCAGCGGACAGGGGGCTGCAGACGGGAGTTTGACAGAGGGAGGCTTACGATGGTTAGGAAGACCTGCAACACCTGTGCCAGCACTGCTTCTGTCTCCTCCACCTGCGCCTGTAGCCAGACAGAGCGCCTGAGCATGGATGCTTCTACCCAGATCCTGGTGTGGTTTTGCAGAGACTGTAACTTGCAATTTCCACTTACTGATATCCAGGCTGAGGGGACCATCCAATGTGAAAGGTGCCTGCTGGTGGAATCTCTCAGGCAGCAGGTGGGAGAGCTACAGGAGGAAGTGGCTAGGTTGAGAAGCATCCGAATCCACGAGCAATTCCTGGACAGTGTCCATGTGGAGACAGCTGAGGTAGCTGTCCGAGGACACAGGACTGCTGATACACCACTGGTGGAGGAGGAGATGGCTCAGGGTGGACACTGGCAGCTGGTTACTTCTGGCAGCAGGCAGTGCTCCACCCCTGCTCCGAACCCTCCCGCTGTGGTACTAGGTAACCGTTATGCTCTTCTTGATACAGGAAAGAAGGCATCACCCCCTACAGTAAAGGAGGAGAAGCCTCGTACCCCTAAGGCTGGGAGGTCTGCTGCCACCACTGCGAATAGGAAACGTAGGGTAGTGGTGGTCGGAGACTCTCTGCTGAGGGGGACGGAGGCGCCCATCTGTCGCCCTGACATTTCATCTCGGGAGGTATGCTGCCTGCCGGGAGCCCGTATCCGAGACGTTACGGAGGCATTGTCGAGGATTATCCAGCCCTCTGACTACTACCCCATGCTACTCATCCATGTGGGCACAAATGATACTGCGCGGTGTGACACTGAGCGGATCAAGAGTGACTACAGGGCTCTGGGAGTACGGGTGAAGGAGTTTGGAGCGCAGGTGGTATTCTCTTCGATTCTTCCTGTCAAAGGTAGGGGCCCGGGCAGAGACAGATGCATCATGGAGGTGAATGCCTGGCTGCGAAGATGGTGTCGCCAGGAGGGCTTTGGCTTCCTAGACCACGGGATGCTATTTGAGGAAGGACTGCTAGGCAGAGATGGTGTTCACCTTTCGAGGAGGGGAAAGACCCTATTTGGACACAGACTGGCTAACCTAGTGAGGAGGGCTTTAAACTAGGTTCGACGGGGACAGGTGAGCAAAGCCCGCAGGTAAGTGGGGAACATGGAGACCTGGGAGATGGGTCGGAGACGAGAGGAAGTGTGGGCTATATTGGCAGAGAGAAAGGAGGGTCAGGACAAAACCGGGAGGAAAGATCAAACCAGTATCTTAGATGCCTATATACAAATGCGAGAAGTATGGGTAATAAGCAGGAAGAACTGGAAGTGCTAATAAATAAATACAACTATGACATTGTTGGCATCACTGAAACTTGGTGGGATAATACACATGATTGGAATGTTGGTGTGGATGGATACAGCTTGCTCAGGAAGGATAGACAGGGGAAAAAGGGAGGAGGTGTTGCCTTATATATTAAAAATGTACACACTTGGACTGAGGTAGAGATGGACATAGGAGACGGAAGTGTTGAGAGTCTCTGGGTTAGGCTAAAAGGGGTAAAAAACAAGGGTGATGTCATGCTAGGAGTCTACTACAGGCCACCTAACCAGGTGGAAGAGGTGGATGAGGCTTTTTTTAAACAACTAACAAAATCATCCAAAGCCCGAGATTTGGTGGTGATGGGGGACTTCAACTATCCGGATATATGTTGGGAAAATAACACAGCGGGGCACAGACTATCCAACAAATTCTTGGACTGCATTGCAGACAACTTTTTATTTCAGAAGGTTGAAAAAGCTACTAGGGGTGAAGCTGTTCTAGACTTGATTTTAACAAATAGGGAGGAACTCGTTGAGAATTTGAAAGTAGAAGGCAGCTTGGGTGAAAGTGATCATGAAATCATAGAGTTTGCAATTCTAAGGAAGGGTAGAAGGGAGAACAGCAAAATAGAGACAATGGATTTCAGGAAGGCGGATTTTGGTAAGCTCAGAGAGCTGATAGGTAAGGTCCCATGGGAATCAAGACTGAGGGGAAAAACAACTGAGGAGAGTTGGCAGTTTTTCAAAGGGACACTATTAAGGGCCCAAAAGCAAGCTATTCCGCTGGTTAGGAAAGATAGAAAATGTGGCAAAAGACCACCTTGGCTTAACCACGAGATCTTGCATGATCTAAAAAATAAAAAGGAGTCATATAAAAAATGGAAACTAGGACAGATTACAAAGGATGAATATAGGCAAACAACACAGGAATGCAGGGGCAAGATTAGAAAGGCAAAGGCACAAAATGAGCTCAAACTAGCTACGGGAATAAAGGGAAACAAGAAGACTTTTTATCAATACATTAGAAGCAAGAGGAAGACCAAAGACAGGGTAGGCCCACTGCTTAGTGAAGAGGGAGAAACAGTAACAGGAAACTTGGAAATGGCAGAGATGCTTAATGACTTCTTTGTTTCGGTCTTCACCGAGAAGTCTGAAGGAATGCCTATCCTAGTGAATGCTAATGGGAAGGGGGTAGGTTTAGCAGATAAAATAAAAAAAGAACAAGTTAAAAATCACTTAGAAAAGTTAGATGCCTGCAAGTCACCAGGGCCTGATGAAATGCATCCTAGAATACTCAAGGAGCTAATAGAGGAGGTATCTGAGCCTCTAGCTATTATCTTTGGAAAATCATGGGAGACGGGAGAGATTCCAGAAGACTGGAAAAGGGCAAATATAGTGCCCATCTATAAAAAGGGAAATAAAAACAACCCAGGAAACTACAGACCAGTTAGTTTAACTTCTGTGCCAGGGAAGATAATGGAGCAAGTAATTAAGGAAATCATCTGCAAACACTTGGAAGGTGGTAAGGTGATAGGGAACAGCCAGCATGGATTTGTAAAGAACAAATCATGTCAAACCAATCTGATAGCTTTCTTCGATAGGATAACGAGTCTTGTGGATAAGGGAGAAGCTGTGGATGTGGTATACCTAGACTTTAGTAAGGCATTTGATACGGTCTCGCATGATATTCTTATCGACAAACTAGGCAAATACAATTTAGATGGGGCTACTATAAGGTGGGTGCATAACTGGCTGGATAACCGTACTCAGAGAGTTGTTATTAATGGTTCCCAATCCTGCTGGAAAGGCATAACGAGTGGGGTTCCGCAGGGGTCTGTTTTGGGACCGGCTCTGTTCAATATCTTCATTAACGACTTAGATATTGGTATAGAAAGTACGATTATTAAGTTTGCGGATGATACCAAACTGGGAGGGATTGCAACTGCTTTGGAGGACAGGGTCATAATTCAAAATGATCTGGACAAATTGGAGAAATGGTCTGAGTTAAACAGGATGAAGTTTAACAAAGACAAATGCAAAGTGCTCCACTTAGGAAGAAAAAATCAGTTTCACACATACAGAATGGGAAGAGACTGTCTAGGAAGGAGTACGGCAGAAAGGGATCTAGGGGTTATAGTGGACCACAAGCTAAATATGAGTCAACAGTGTGATGCTGTTGCAAAAAAAGCAAACGTGATTCTGGGATGTATTAACAGGTGTGTTGTGAGCAAGACACGAGAAGTCATTCTTCCGCTCTACTCTGCTCTGGTTAGGCCTCAGCTGGAGTATTGTGTCCAGTTCTGGGCACCGCATTTCAAGAAAGATGTGGAGAAATTGGAAAGGGTCCAGAGAAGAGCAACAAGAATGATTAAAGGTCTTGAGAACATGACCTATGAAGCAAGGCTGAAAGAATTGGGTTTGTTTAGTTTGGATAAGAGAAGACTGAGAGGGGACATGATAGCAGTTTTCAGGTATCTAAAAGGGTGTCATAAGGAGGAGGGAGAAAACTTGTTCACCTTAGCCTCTGAGGATAGAACAAGAAGCAATGGGCTTAAACTGCAGCAAGGGAGGTCTAGGTTGGACATTAGGAAAAAGTTCCTAACTGTCAGGGTGGTTAAACACTGGAATAAATTGCCTAGGGAGGTTGTGGAATCTCCATCTCTGGAGATATTTAAGAGTAGGTTAGATAAATGTCTATCAGGGATGGTCTAGACAGTATTTGGTCCTGCCATGCGGGCAGGGGACTGGACTCGATGACCTCTCGAGGTCCCTTCCAGTCCTAGAATCTATGAATCTATGAATCTATGAATCTAAACC
>NW_020704095.1:0-3284 GCF_002925995.2 Terrapene triunguis | reverse complement strand
GTGCAGCATGACTGGTAGCCTTCATTGGCGATCTGGGTGCCGGCAGCTGTGGGGCTGGCAGCCGTGGGGCTGCATTGCACCAGCCCCTTGCCTTTTGGCAGTAGATGGTTTATTACGACTGGTAACCGTCCTCGTCGTATAGCAGTGGCTGTTGATCATGGGCACCTGGGCAGACATGCTCAGTCCTATGGAACTGTCTTGATGATGATGGTTATCAGTTGTAGTATGCCATTTTCTGCCAAGCGCCCTGTTGGATCATCGCACGTTAGCAGAGTCTTCCCTGAGCAGCAGATCGTGCAATAGGCCTGAAGGCTAACTGCCAAGCGCCCAGTATTTGCTGCCAAGCACCCAGAAAATGCCGAGGGCTATCAGTCATGCTGCACCGTCGTCTTAAGATGTAAAAAAATAGATTTGTTCTGTATTCATTTCCTTCCCCCCTCCCTCCGTCAAATCAACGGCCTGCTAAACCCAGGCTTTTGAGTTCAATCTTTGGGGGGGGGGCATTCTGTGTAACAGTTGTTTGTGTTTCTCCCTGATGCACAGCCACCTTTCTTGATTTTAATTCCCTGTACCTGTACGCCATGTCGTCACTCGCCCCTCCCTCCCTCCCTCCTTCCCCTGGTCCGTCAGATACTAGTTTCGCGCCTTTTTTCAGACCAGACGCCATAGCTAGCACTGGGATCATGGAGCCCGCTCAGATCACCGCGGCAATTATGAGCACTATGAACACCACGCGCATTGTCCTGGAGTATATGCAGAGCCAGGACATGCCAAAGCAAAACCAGGACCAGGCGAGGAGGAGGAGGAGGCGATTGCAGCGCGTCGACGAGAGTGATGAGGAAATGGACATGGACCTAGACCTCTCACAAGGCACAGGCCCCAGCAATGTGGAAATCATGGTGTTCCTGGGGCAGGTTGATGCCGTGGAACGCCGATTCTGGGCCCGGGAAACAAGCACAGACTGGTGGGACCGCATCGTGCTGCAGGTGTGGGACGATTCCCAGTGACTGCGAAACTTTTGCATGCGTAACGGCACTTTCATGGAACTTTGTGACTTGCTTTCCCCTGCCCTGAAGCGCCAGAATACCAGGATGAGAGCAGCCCTCACAGTTGAGAAGCGAGTGGCGATAGCCCTGTGGAAGCTTGCAACGCCAGACAGCTACCAGTCAGTCGGGAATCAATTTGGAGTGGGCAAATCTACTGTGGGGGCTGCTGTGATCCAAGTTGCCAGGGCAATGAGAGACCTGGTGATATCAAGGGTAGTGACTCTGGGAAACATGCAGGCCATAGTGGATGGCTTTGCTGCAATGGGATTCCCAAACTGTGGTGGGGCGATAGACAGAACCCATATCCCTATCTTGACACCGGAGCACCAAGCCACCGAGTACATAAACCGCAAGGGGTACTTTTCAATGCTGCTGCAAGCCCTGGTGGATCACAAGGGACGTTTCACCAACATCAACGTGGGCTGGCCGGGAAGGGTACATGATCCTCGCGTCTTCAGGCACTCTGTTCTGTTTCGAAAGCTGGAGGAAGGGACTTTCTTCCCGGACCAGAAAATAACCGTTGGGGATGTTGAAATGCCTATCGTGATCCCTGGGGACCCAGTCTACCCCTTAATGCCATGGCTCATGAAGCCGTACACAGGCAGCCTGGACAGGAGTCAGGACCTGTTCAACTACAGGCTGAGCAAGTGCCGAATGGTGGTAGAATGTGCATTTGGACGTTTAAAAGCGCGCTGGCGCAGCTTACTGACTCGCTCAGACCTTAGCGAAAAGAATATCCCCATTGTTATTGCTGCTTGCTGTGCGCTCCACAATATCTGTGAGAGTAAGGGGGAGACATTTATGGTGGGGTGGGAGGTTGAGGCAAATCGCCTGGCCGCTGATTACACGCAGCCAGACACCAGGGCGGTTAGAGGAGCACAGCATGGCACGGTGCGCATCAGAGAAGCTTTGAAAACGAGTTTTGTGACTGGCCAGGCTATGGTGTGAAACTTCTGTTTGTTTCTCCTTGATGAAATCTCCGCCCCCCCACCCACCCGGTTAACTCTACTTCCCTGTAAACCAACCACCCCACCCTCCCCTACCCTCCCCCCTTCGAGCACCACTTGCAGAGGCAATAAAGTCATTGTTACTTCACATTCATGCATTCTTTATTAATTCATTACACAACTAGGGGAATAATTGCAAAGGTAGCCCGGGATGGGTGGGGGAGGAGGGAAGGAAAAGGACACACTGCAGTTTAAAACTTTAAAACTTTAACACTTATTGCTCGGGAAATCATCTGGGGTGGAGTGACTGGGTGGCCGGAGGCCCCCCCACCATGTTCTTGGGCATCTGGGTGAGGAGGCAATGGGACTTGGGGAGGAGGGCTGTTGGTTACACAGGGGCTGTAGCGGCGGTCTCTGCTCCTGCTGCCTTTCCTGCAGCTCAGCCATACGCTGGAGCATATCAGTTTGATGCTCCAGCAGCCGGAGCATCGACTCTTGCCTTCTGTGTGCAAGCTGACACCACCTATCATCTTCAGCACGCCACCTCTCCTCTCGCTCATATTGGGCTTTTCTGTAATCAGTCATTGACTGCCTCCACGCATTCTGCTGTGCTCTGTCAGTGTGGGAGGCAGTCTGTAGTTCTGTAAACATTTCATCACGCGTCCTTCGCTTTCGCTTTCGAATCTTCACTAGCCTCTGTGAAGGAGAAAGATTTGCAGCTGGTGGAGGAGAAGGGAGAGGTGGTTAAAAAAGACACATTTTAGAGAACAATGGGTACACTCTTTCATGTTAAATTTTGCTGTTCACATTACACAGCACATGTGCTTTCGTTACAAGGTGGCATTTTTCCTCTTATATTGAGGGCCTCCTGGTTTGGTGTGAGAGAGGACTCACGCAGTGCCAGGCCACAGATTTCAGCTTGCAGGCAGCCATGGTAAGACACAGTCTTTTGGCTTTTTTAACCTTCTTAACATGTGGGGATGGTTTCAAACAGTACTGCTCTCATTAACCATACCAAGCACCCGTTGGGTTGGCCATTTAAAATGGGTTTGCAATGTAAAAGGAGGGGCTGCGGTTTCAGGGTTAACATGCAGCACAAACCCAACTAATTCCCCTCCCCCACACACCCAATTCTCTGGGATGATCACATCACCCCTCCCCCCCACCGCGTGGCTAACAGCGGGGAATATTTCTGTTCAGCAGAGCAGGAAGGGACACCTCTGAATGTCCCCTTAATAAAATCACCCCATTTCAACCAGGTGACCGTGAATGATATCACTCTCCTGAGGAT
>NW_020704094.1:0-1558 GCF_002925995.2 Terrapene triunguis | reverse complement strand
AACTACAGGCTGAGCAAGTGCCGAATGGTGGTGGAATGTGCATTTGGCCGTTTAAAAGCGCGCTGGCGCAGCTTACTGACTCGCTCAGACCTTAGCGAAAAGAATATCCCCATTGTTATTGCTGCTTGCTGTGCGCTCCACAATATATGTGAAAGTAAGGGGGAGACATTTATGGCGGGGTGGGAGGTTGAGGCAAATCGCCTGGCCGCTGATTACGCGCAGCCAGACACCAGGGCGGTTAGAGGAGCACAGCAGGGCGCGGTGCGCATCAGAGAAGCGTTGAAAACCAGTTTTGTGACTGGCCAGGCTACGGAGTGAAACTTCTGTTTGTTTCTCCTTGATGAACCCTCTGCCCCTCCCCCACCACCCTGTTAACTCTACTTCCCTGCAAACCAACCACCCCACCCTCCCCTACTACCCTCCCCCCTTCGAGCACCACTTGCAGAGGCAATAAAGTCATTGTTACTTCACATTCATGCATTCTTTATTAATTCAGCACACAACTAGGGGGATAATTGGAAAGGTAGCCCGGGATGGGTGGGGGAGGAGGGAAGGAAAAGGACACACTCCAATTTAAAACTTTAAAACTTATTGCTATGGAAATCATCTAGGGTGGAGTGAGTGGGTGGCCGAAGGCCCCCCCACCGTGTTCTTGGGCGTCTGGGTGAGGAGGCAATGGGACTTGGGGAGGAGGGCTGCTGGTTACAGAGGGGCTGTAGCGGCGGTCTCTGCTCCTGCTGCCTTTCCTGCAGCTCAACCATACGCAGGAGCATATCACTTTGATGCTCCAGCAGCCGGAGCATCGACTCTTGCTTTCTGAGTACAAGTTGACGCCACCTCTCCTCTTCAGCCCGCGTTTCAGCACGCAACTTCTCCTCTTCAGCCCGCGATTCAGCACGCCACCTCTCCTCTCGCTCATATTGGGCTTTTTTAAAATCAGTCATTGACTGCCTCCACGCATTCAGCTGTGCTCTGTCAGCATGGGAGGCAGTCTGAAGTTCAGTAAACATTTCGTCAAGCGTCCTTCGCTTCCTTCTTCGAATATTCACTAGCCTCTGTGAAGGAGTAAGATTTGCAGCTGGTGGAGAAGGGAGAGGTGGTTAAAAAAGACACATTTTAGAGAACAATGGGTAGACTCTTTCACGTTACATTTTGCTGTTCACAACATCACACAGCACATGTGCTTTCGTTACAAGGTCGCATTTTTCCTCTTATATTGAGAGTCTCCTGGTTTGGTGTGAGAGATCACTCACGCAGTGCCAGGACACAGATTTCAGCTTGCAGGCAGCCATGGTAAGACATATAGTCTTTGGGCTTTTTTAACCTTCTTAACATGTGGGGATGGTTTCAAACAGTTCTGCCCTCATTTCCCATACCAAGCACCCGTGCCATTTAAAATGGGTTTGCAATGTAAAAGGAGGGGCTGCGATTTCAGGTTTAACATGCAGCACAAACCCAACTAACTCCCCTCCCCCACACACCCAATTCTCTGGGATGGTCACTTCAACCCTCCCCCCCACCGCGTGGTTAACAGCGGGGAATATTTCTGTTCAGCAGA
>NW_020704093.1:0-1022 GCF_002925995.2 Terrapene triunguis | reverse complement strand
GTGCAGCATGACTGGTAGCCTTCATTGGCGATCTGGGTGCCGGCAGCCGTGGGGCTGGCAGCCGTGGGGCTGCATTGCACCAGCCCCCTTGCCTTTTGGCAGTAGATGGTTTATTACGACTGGTAACCGTTCTCGTCGGACAGCAGTGGCTGTCGATCATGGGCACCTGGGCAGACAATGATGATTATCAGTCGTAGTATACTATTTTCTGCAAAGCACCCAGTTTTCTGCTAAGCACCCAGAAGAGGCCGAGGGCGATCTGGGTGCTGGCAGACATGGGGCTGGCAGCCGTGGGGCTGCATTGCACCAGCCCCCTTGCCTTGATGATGATGGTTATCAGATGTAGTATGCGTAGGATGGGGCTACATTGCTACACAGCAGCAACCCCTTGCCTTTTGGGCAGTAGATAGTATATTACGACGGGTATCCATCGTTGTCATACTGCAGTGGGTATCATATTGTGCAGTAGACCTGAAGGCTAACTGCCAAGCGCCCAGTATTTGCTGCCAAGCACCCAGAAAATGCCAAGGGCTATCAGTCATGCTGCACCGCCGTCTTAAGATGTAAAAAATAGATTTATTCTGTATTCATTTGCTTCCCCCCCCCCCCTCCTGCTAAACCCAGGCTTTTGAGTTCAATCTTTGGGGGGGGGGCATTCTGTGTGACAGTTGTTTGTGTTTCTCCCTGATGCAAAGCCACCTTTCTTGATTTTAATTCCCTTTACCTGTACGCCATGTCGTCACTAGCCCCTCCCTCCCTCCCTCCTTCCCCTGGTCCGTCAGATACTACTTTCGCGCCTTTTTTCAGACCAGACGCCATAGCTAGCACTGGGATCATGGAGCCCGCTCAGATCACCGCGGCAATTATGAGCACTATGAACACCATGCGCATTGTCCTGGAGTATATGCAGAGCCAGGACATGCCAAAGCAAAACTAGGACCAGGCGAAGAGGAGGAGGAGGCGATTGCAGCGCGGCGACGAGAGTGATGAGGAAATGGACATGGACCTAGACCTCTCACAAG